>NW_026042407.1:300000-397730 GCF_023856365.1 Brienomyrus brachyistius | reverse complement strand
TATATGCTATGCTAATATGCTAATACGCTATCACGCTATGCTAATATGCTAATATGCTAATATGCTAATATGTTAATACGCTAACATGCTAATACGCTATGCTGATATACTAATATGCTAATATGCTAATATGCTAATATGCTATGCTAATATGCTAATGTGCTAATACGCTAACACGCTATGCTAATATGCTAATATGCTAATATGCTAATATGCTATGCTAATATGCTAATATGCTAATATGATAATATGCTAATATGCTAATATGCTATGCTAATATGCTAATATGCTAATATGCTAATATGCTAATACGCTAACTCGCTATGCTAATATGCTAATATGCTAATATGCTAATATGCTAATATGCTATGTTAATATGCTAATATGCTAATATGCTAATATGCTAATATGCTATGCTAATATGCTAATATGCTAATATGTTAATATGCTAATATGTTAATATGCTAATACGCTAATATGCTATGCTAATATGCTAATATGCTAATATGCTAATATGCTAATATGCTAATATGCTAATATGCTAATATGTTAATATGCTAATATGCTATGCTAATATGTTAATATGCTAATATGCTAATATGCTATGTTAATACGCTAATATGCTAATATGCTAATATGCTAATATGCTAATATGCTAACATGCTATGCTAATATGCTAATATGCTAATATGCTAATATGCTAATATGCTAATATGCTAATATGCTAATATGCTATGCTAATATGCTAATATACTAATATGCTAATATGCTAATGTACTATGCTAATACGCTAATATGCTAACACGATATGCTAATATGCTAATATGCTAATATGCTAATATGCTAATATGCTAATACGTTATGCTAACATGCTATGCTAATATGCTAATATGCTAATATGCTAATATGCTAATATGGTAATATGCTAATACTCTATGTTAACACTCTATGTTAACACGCTATGCTAATATGCTAATATGCTAATATGCTAATATGCTAATATGCTATGCTAATATGCTAATATGCTAATACGCTAACACGCTATGCTAATATGCTAATATGCTAATATGCTATGCTAATATGCTAATTTGCTATGCTAATATACTAATATGCTAATATGCTAATATGCTAATATACTATGCTAATATACTATGCTAATATACTATGCTAATATGCTAATATGCTAATATGCTATGCTAATATGCTAATATGCTGATATGCTAATACACTAACACGCTATGCTAATATGTTAATATGCTAATATGCTATGCTAATATGCTAATATGTTAATATGTTAATATGCTAATATGCTATGCTAATATGCTAATATGCTAATATGCTAATATGCTATGCTAATATGCTAATACGCTAACATGCTAACACGCTATGCTAATATGCTAATATGCTAATATGCTAATATGCTATGCTAATATGCTAATATGCTAATACGCTAACACGCTATGCTAATATGCTAATATGCTAATATGCTAATATGATAATATGCTATGCTAATATGCTAATATGCTAATATAATAATATGCTAATATGCTATTATGCTATGCTAATATGCTAATATGCTAATATGCTAATATGCTAATACGCTAACTCGCTATGCTAATATGCTATGCTAATATGCTAATATGCTATGCTAATATGCTAATATGCTAATATGTTAATATGCTAATATGTTAATATGCTAATACGCTAATATGATATGCTAATATGCTAATATGCTAATATGCTAATATGCTATGCTAATATGCTAATATGTTAATATGCTAATATGCTATGCTAATATGATAATATGCTAATATGCTAATATGCTATGTTAATACGCTAATATGCTAATATGCTAATATGCTAATATGCTAACATGCTATGCTAATATGCTAATATGCTAATATGCTAATATGCTAATATGCTAATATGCTAATATGCTATGCTAATATGCTAATATACTAATATGCTAATATGCTATGCTAATATGCTATGCTAATACGCTAACACGCTATGCTAATATGCTAATATGCTAATATGCTAATATGCTAATATGCTATGCTAATATGCTAATATGCTATGTTAATATGCTAATATGCTATGCTAATATGCTAATATGCTATGCTAATATGCTAATATGCTATGTTAATATGCTAATATGCTATGCTAATATGCTAATATGCTAATATGCTAATATGCTAATATGCTAATATGATATGCTAATATGCTATGCTAATATGCTATGCTAATATGCTATGCTAATACGCTAACACGCTATGCTAATATGCTAATATGCTAATATGCTATGCTAATATGCTAATATGCTAATATGCTATGCTAATATGCTAATACGCTATCACGCTATGCTAATATGCTAATATGCTAATATGCTATGCTAATATGCTAATATGCTAATATGCTATGCTAATATGCTTATATGCCAATATGCTAATATGCTATGCTAATATGCTAATATGCTAATACGCTAATATGCTAATATGCTATGCTAATATGCTAATATGCTAATACGCTAACACGCTATGCTAATATGCTAATATGCTAATATGCTAATATGCTATGCTAATATGCTATGCTAATATGCTATGCTAATACGCTAACACGCTATGCTAATATGCTAATATGCTAATATGCTAATATGCTATGCTAATATGCTATGCTAATATGCTATGCTAATACGCTAACACGCTATGCTAATATGCTAATATGTTAATATGTTAATATGTTAATATGCTAATATGCTAATATGCTAATATGCTATGCTAATATGCTAATATGCTAATATGCTATGCTAATATGCTAATATGCTAATATGTTAATACGCTAACACGCTATGCTAATATGCTAATATGCTATGCTAATATGCTAATATACTAATATGCTAATTTGCTAATATGCTAATATGCTATGCTAATATGCTAATATGCTAATATGCTAATATGCTAATACGCTAATATGCTAACACGCTATGCTAATATGCTAATATGCTAATATGCTAATATGCTATGCTAATATGCTAATATGCTAATACGCTAACATGCTATGCTAATATGCTAATATGCTAATATGCTAATATGCTATGCTAATATGCTAATATGCTAATATGCTAATGTTAATATGCTAATATGCTATGCTAATATGCTAATATACTAATACGCTAATATGCTAACATGCTATGCTAATATGCTAATATGCTAATATGCTAATATGCTATGCTAATATGCTAATATGCTAATATGCTAATATGCTAATATGCTAATATGCTATGCTAATATGCTAATATGTTAATATGCTAATATGCTATGCTAATATGCTAATATACTATGCTAATATGCTATGCTAATACGCTATGCTAACACGATATGCTAATATGCTATGCTAATATGCTAATACGCTAATACGCTAATATGCTAACACGCTATGCTAATATGCTAATATGCTAATATGCTAATATGCTAATACGCTAATATGCTAACACGCTATGCTAATATGCTAATATGCTATGCTAATATGCTAATATGCTAATACGCTAACACGCTATGCTAATATGCTATACTAATATGCTAATATGCTATGCTAATATGCTAATATGCTAATATGCTATGCTAATATGCTAATATGTTAATATGCTAATATGCTATGCTAATATGCTAATACGTTAATACGCTAACACGCTATGCTAATATGCTAATATGCTAATATGCTAATATGCTATGCTAATATGCTAATATGCTAATATGTTAATATGCTAATATGCTATGCTAATATGCTAATATGCTAATATGCTAATATGATATGCTAATATGCTATGCTAATATGCTAATATGCTAATACGCTAACACGCTATGCTAATATGCTAATATGCTATGCTAATATGCTAATATGCTAATATGCTATGCTAATATGCTAATACGCTAACACGCTATGCTAATATGCTAATATGTTAATATGCTAATATGCTATGCTAATATGCTAATATGCTAATATGCTATGCTAATATGCTAATATGCTAATATACTAATATGCTAATATGTTAATAAGCTAATATGCTAATATGCTAATATGCTAATATGCTATGCTAATTTGCTAATATGCTAATATGCTAATACGCTAATATGCTAACACGCTATGCTAATATGCTAATATGCTAATATGCTAATATGCTAATATGCTATGCGAATATGCTAATATGCTAATATGCTAATATGCTAACACGCTATGCTAATATGCTAATATGCTAATATGCTAATATGCTATGCTAATATGCTATGCTAATATGCTAATATGCTAACACGCTATGCTAATATACTAATATGCTAACACGCTATGCTAATATGCTAATGTGCTAATATGCTAATATGCTAATATGCTATGCTAATATGCTAATATGCTAATATGCTATGCTAATATGCTAATATGCTAATATGCTAATATGCTATGTTAATATGCTATGTTAATATGCTAATATGCTATGCTAATATGTTAATATGCTAATATGCTAATATGCTAACATGCTATGCTAATATGTTGTGCTAATATGCTAATATGCTATGCTAATATGCTAATATACTAATATGCTAATATGCTATGCTAATATGCTAATATGCTAATACGCTAACACGCTATGCTAATATGCTAATATGCTAATATGCTAATATGCTAATATGCTAATATGCTATGCTAATATGCTAATATGCTAATATGTTAATATGCTAATATGCTATGCTAATATGCTAATATGATATGCTAATATGCTATGCTAATATGCTAATATGCTAATACGCTAACACGCTATGCTAATATGCTAATATGCTATGCTAATATGCTAATATGCTAATATGCTATGCTAATATGCTAATATGCTAATACGCTAACACGCTATGCTAATATGCTAATATGCTAATATGCTAATATGCTATACTAATATGCTAATATGCTAATATGCTATGCTAATATGCTAATATGCTAATATGCTATGCTAATATGCTAATATGCTAATATGCTAATATGCTAATATGCTATGTTAATATGCTAAATATGGTAATATGCTAATATGCTATGCTAATATGCTAATATGCTAATACGCTAACACGCTATGCTAATATGCTAATATGCTAATATGCTATGCTAATATGCTAATATGCTGATATGCTATGCTAATATACTAATATGCTAATATGCTAATATGCTATGCTAATATGCTAATATGCTAATATGCTTATATGCTAATATGCTATGCTAATATGCTAATATGCTAATACGCTAACACGCTATGCTAATATGATAATATGCTAATATGCTAATATACTATGCTAATATGCTAATATGCTAATATGCTAATATGCTATGCTATGCTATGCTAATATGCTAATATGCTAATATGCTAATATGCTAATATGCTAATATGCTAACACGCTATGCTAATATGCTAATATGCTAATATGCTAATATGCTAATACGCTAATATGCTAACACGCTATGCTAATATGCTAATATGCTAATATACTAATATGCTATGCTAATATGCTAATATGCTAATACGCTAACACGCTATGCTAATATGCTATGCTAATATGCTAATATGCTAATATGCTAATATGCTATGCTAATATGCTAATATGCTAATATGCTAATATGCTATGCTAATATGCTAATATGCTAATATGCTAATATGCTAATATGCTATGCTAATATGCTAATATGCTAATACGCTAACACGCTATGCTAATATGCTAATATGCTAATATGCTAATATGCTATGCTAATATGCTATGCTAATATGCTAACATGTTAATATGCTAATATGCTATGCTAATATGCTAATATGCTAATATGCTATGCTAATATGCTAATATGCTAATATGCTAATATGCTATGCTAATATGCTAATATGCTAATATGCTATGCTATGCTAATATGCTAATATGCTAATATGCTAATATGCTAATATGTTAATATGCTAATATGCTATGCTAATATGCTAATATGCTAATATGCTAATATGCTATGCTAATATGCTAATATGCTAATATGCTAATACGCTAATATGCTAATATGCTAATATGCTAATATACAAATATGCTAATATGCTAATATGCTATGCTAATATGCTAATATGTTAATATGCTAATATGCTATGCTAATATGCTAATATGCTAATATGCTAATATGCTAATATGCTAATATGCTAATATGCTAATATGCTGATACGCTATGCTAGCACGCTATGCTAATATGCTAATATGCTAATATGCTAATATGCTATGCAAATATGCTAATACTGCTAATATGCTAATACGCTAACACGCTATGCTATGCTGATATGCTAATATGCTAATATGCTAATATGCTAATATGCTATGCTAATATGCTAATATGCTAATATGCTAATATGCTATGCTAATATGCTAATATGCTAATACGCTAACACGCTATGCTAATATGCTAATATGCTAATATGCTATGCTAATATGCTAATATGCTAATATGCTAATATGCTATGCTAATATGCTATGCTAATATGCTAATATGCTAATCTGCTAATATGCTAATATGCTAATATGCTAATATGCTATGCTAATATGCTAATATGCTAATATGCTAATATGCTAATATGCTAATCTGCTAATATGCTAATATGCTAATATGCTAATATGCTAATATGCTTATATGCTATGCTAATATGCTAATATGCTAATTTGCTAATATGCTATGCTAATATGCTAATATGCTAATATGCTTATATGCTATGTTAATATGCTAATATGCTAATATGCTAATATGCTATGCTAATATGCTAATATGCTAATATGCTTATATGCTATGCTAATATGCTAATATGCTAATTTGCTAATATGCTATGCTAATATGCTAATATGCTAATATGCTTATATGCTATGTTAATATGCTAATATGCTAATATGCTAATATGCTATGCTAATATGCTAATATGCTAATATGCTAATATGCTAATATGCTAATATGCTAATATGCTAATATGCTAATAAGCTAACACGCTATGCTAATATGCTAATATGCTATGCTAATATGCTAATATATTAATATGCTAATATGCTAATATGCTAATATGCTATGCTAATATGCTAATATTCTAATATACTAATATGTTAATACGCTAATATGCTAACACGCTATGCTAATATGCTAATATGCTAATATGCTAATATACTATGCTAATATGCTAATATGCTAATACGCTAACATGCTATGTTAATATGCTAATATGCTAATATGCTAATATGCTAATATGCTAATATGCTAATATGCTAATATGCTAATATGCTAATATGTTAATATGCTAATATGCTATGCTAATATGTTAATATGCTAATATGCTAATATGCTATGTTAATACGCTAATATGCTAATATGCTAATATGCTAATATGCTAACATGCTATGCTAATATGCTAATATGCTAATATGCTAATATGCTAATATGCTAATATGCTATGCTAATATGCTAATATACTAATATGCTAATATGCTAATGTACTATGCTAATACGCTAATATGCTAACACGCTATGCTAATATGCTAATATGCTAATATGCTAATATGCTAATATGCTAATACGTTATGCTAACATGCTATGCTAATATGCTAATATGCTAATATGCTAATATGCTAATATGCTAATATGTTAATATGCTAATACTCTATGTTAACACGCTATGCTAATATGCTAATATGCTAATATGCTAATATGCTAATATGCTAATATGCTATGCTAATATGCTAATATGCTAATACGCTAACACGCTATGCTAATATGCTAATATGCTAATATGCTATGCTAATATGCTAATTTGCTATGCTAATATACTAATATGCTAATATGCTAATATGCTAATATACTATGCTAATATACTATGCTAATATACTATGCTAATATGCTAATATGCTAATATGCTATGCTAATATGCTAATATGCTGATATGCTAATACACTAACACGCTATGCTAATATGTTAATATGCTAATATGCTATGCTAATATGCTAATATGTTAATATGCTAATATGCTATGCTAATATGCTAATATGCTAATATGCTAATATGCTATGCTAATATGCTAATACGCTAACATGCTAACACGCTATGCTAATATGCTAATATGCTAATATGCTAATATGCTAATATGCTAATATGCTATGCTAATATGCTAATATGCTAATACGCTAACACGCTATGCTAATATGCTAATATGCTAATATGCTAATATGATAATATGCTATGCTAATATGCTAATATGCTAATATAATAATATGCTAATATGCTAATATGCTATGCTAATATGCTAATATGCTAATATGCTAATATGCTAATATGCTAATACGCTAACTCGCTATGCTAATATGCTATGCTAATATGCTAATATGCTATGCTAATATGCTAATATGCTAATATGTTAATATGCTAATATGTTAATATGCTAATACGCTAATATGCTATGCTAATATGCTAATATGCTAATATGCTATGCTAATATGCTAATATGTTAATATGCTAATATGCTATGCTAATATGTTAATATGCTAATATGCTAATATGCTATGTTAATACGCTAATATGCTAATATGCTAATATGCTAATATGCTAACATGCTATGCTAATATGCTAATATGCTAATATGCTAATATGCTAATATGCTAATATGCTAATATGCTAATATGCTATGCTAATATGCTAATATACTAATATGCTAATATGCTATGCTAATATGCTATGCTAATATGCTATGCTAATACGCTAACACGCTATGCTAATATGCTAATATGCTAATATGCTAATATGCTATGCTAATATGCTAATATGCTATGTTAATATGCTAATATGCTATGCTAATATGCTAATATGCTAATATGCTAATATGCTAATATGCTATGTTAATATGCTAATATGCTATGCTAATATGCTAATATGCTAATATGCTAATATGCTAATATGATATGCTAATATGCTATGCTAATATGCTATGCTAATACGCTAACACGCTATGCTAATATGCTAATATGCTAATATGCTATGCTAATATGCTAATATGCTAATATGCTAATATGCTATGCTAATATGCTAATACGCTATCACGCTATGCTAATATGCTAATATGCTAATATGCTATGCTAATATGCTAATATGCTATGCTAATATGCTTATATGCTAATATGCTAATATGCTAATATGCTATGCTAATATGCTAATATGCTAATACGCTAATATGCTAATATGCTATGCTAATATGCTAATATGCTAATACGCTAACACGCTATGCTAATATGCTAATATGCTAATATGCTAATATGCTATGCTAATATGCTATGCTAATATGCTATGCTAATACGCTAACACGCTATGCTAATATGCTAATATGCTAATATGTTAATATGCTAATATGCTAATATGCTAATATGCTATGCTAATATGCTAATATGCTAATATGCTAATATGCTAATATGCTAATATGCTATGTTAATATGCTAATATGCTAATATGCTAATATGTTAATATGCTATGCTAATATGCTAATATGCTAATATGTTAATACGCTAACACGCTATGCTAATATGCTAATATGCTATGCTAATATGCTAATATACTAATATGCTAATTTGCTAATATGCTAATATGCTATGCTAATATGCTAATATGCTAATATGCTAATACGCTAATATGCTAACACGCTATGCTAATATGCTAATATGCTAATATGCTAATATGCTATGCTAATATGCTAATATGCTAATACGCTAACACGCTATGCTAATATGCTAATATGCTAATATGCTAATATGCTATGCTAATATGCTAATATGCTAATATGCTAATATGCTAATGTTAATATGCTAATATGCTATGCTAATATGCTAATATACTAATACGCTAATATGCTAACATGCTATGCTAATATGCTAATATGCTAATATGCTAATATGCTAATATGCTATGCTAATATGCTAATATGCTAATATGCTAATATGCTAATATGCTATGCTAATATGCTAATATGCTAATATGCTAATATGCTAATATGCTATGCTAATATGCTAATATGTTAATATGCTAATATGCTATGCTAATATGCTAATATACTAATATGCTAATATGCTATGCTAATACGCTATGCTAACACGATATGCTAATATGCTATGCTAATATGCTAATACGCTAATACGCTAATATGCTAACACGCTATGCTAATATGCTAATATGCTAATATGCTAATATGCTAATATGCTAATACGCTAATATGCTAACACGCTATGCTAATATGCTAATATGCTATGCTAATATGCTAATATGCTAATACGCTAACACGCTATGCTAATATGCTATACTAATATGCTAATATGCTATGCTAATATGCTAATATGCTAATATGCTATGCTAATATGCTAATATGTTAATATGCTAATATGCTATGCTAATATGCTAATACGTTAATACGCTAACACGCTATGCTAATATGCTAATATGCTAATATGCTAATATGCTATGCTAATATGCTAATATGCTAATATGTTAATATGCTAATATGCTATGCTAATATGCTAATATGCTAATATGATATGCTAATATGCTATGCTAATATGCTAATATGCTAATACGCTAACACGCTATGCTAATATGCTAATATGCTATGCTAATATGCTAATATGCTAATATGCTATGCTAATATGCTAATACGCTAACACGCTATGCTAATATGCTAATATGTTAATATGCTAATATGCTATGCTAATATGCTAATATGCTAATATGCTATGCTAATATGCTAATATGCTAATATACTAATATGCTAATATGTTAATAAGCTAATATGCTAATATGCTAATATGCTAATATGCTAATATGCTATGCTAATTTGCTAATATGCTAATATGCTAATACGCTAATATGCTAACATGCTATGCTAATATGCTAATATGCTAATATGCTAATATGCTAATATGCTATGCGAATATGCTAATATGCTAATATGCTAATATGCTAACACGCTATGCTAATATGCTAATATGCTAATATGCTAATATGCTATGCTAATATGCTATGCTAATATGCTAATATACTAACACGCTATGCTAATATGCTAATATGCTAACACGCTATGCTAATATGCTAATGTGCTAATATGCTAATATGCTAATATGCTATGCTAATATGCTAATATGTTAATATGCTAATATGCTAATATGCTATGCTAATATGCTAATATGCTAATATGCTAATATGCTATGTTAATATGCTATGTTAATATGCTAATATGCTATGCTAATATGTTAATATGCTAATATGCTAATATGCTGACATGCTATGCTAATATATTGTGCTAATATGCTAATATGCTATGCTAATATGCTAATATACTAATATGCTAATATGCTATGCTAATATGCTAATATGCTAATACGCTAACACGCTATGCTAATATGCTAATATGCTAATATGCTAATATGCTAATATGCTAATATGCTATGCTAATATGCTAATATGCTAATATGTTAATATGCTAATATGCTATGCTAATATGCTAATATGATATGCTAATATGCTATGCTAATATGCTAATATGCTAATACGCTAACACGCTATGCTAATATGCTAATATGCTATGCTAATATGCTAATATGCTAATATGCTATGCTAATATGCTAATATGCTAATACGCTAACACGCTATGCTAATATGCTAATATGCTAATATGCTAATATGCTATACTAATATGCTAATATGCTAATATGCTATGCTAATATGCTAATATGCTATGCTAATATGCTAATATGCTAATATGCTAATATGCTAATATGCTATGTTAATATGCTAAATATGGTAATATGCTAATATGCTATGCTAATATGCTAATATGCTAATACGCTAACACGCTATGCTAATATGCTAATATGCTAATATGCTATGCTAATATGCTATTATCTTAATATGCTATGCTAATATACTAATATGCTAATATGCTAATATGCTATGCTAATATGCTAATATGCTAATATGCTTATATGCTAATATGCTATGCTAATATGCTAATATGCTAATACGCTAACACGCTATGCTAATATGATAATATGCTAATATGCTAATATACTATGCTAATATGCTAATATGCTAATATGCTAATATGCTATGCTAATATGCTATGCTAATATGCTAATATGCTAATATGCTAATATGCTAATATGCTAACACGCTATGCTAATATGCTAATATGCTAATATGCTAATATGCTAATACGCTAATATGCTAACACGCTATGCTAATATGCTAATATGCTAATATACTAATATGCTATGCTAATATGCTAATATGCTAATACGCTAACACGCTATGCTAATATGCTATGCTAATATGCTAATATGCTAATATGCTAATATGCTAATATGCTAATATGCTATGCTAATATGCTAATATGCTAATATGCTAATATGCTAATATGCTATGCTAATATGCTAATATGCTAATACGCTAACACGCTATGCTAATATGCTAATATGCTAATATGCTAATATGCTATGCTAATATGCTATGCTAATATGCTAATATGTTAATATGCTAATATGCTATGCTAATATGCTAATATGCTAATATGCTATGCTAATATGCTAATATGCTAATATGCTATGCTAATATGCTAATATGCTAATATGCTATGCTATGCTAATATGCTAATATGCTAATATGCTAATATGTTAATATGCTAATATGCTATGCTAATATGCTAATATGCTAATATGCTAATATGCTAATATGCTATGCTAATATGCTAATATGCTAATACGCTAATATGCTAATATGCTAATATGCTAATATGCTAATATGCTATGCTAATATGCTAATACGCTAATATGCTAATATGCTAATATGCTAATATACAAATATGCTAATATGCTATGCTAATATGCTAATACGCTAATATGCTAATATGCTAATATGCTAATATGCTAATATACAAATATGCTAATATGCTAATATGCTATGCTAATATGCTAATATATTAATATGCTAATATGCTATGCTAATATGCTAATATGCTAATATGCTAATATGCTAATATGCTGATACGCTATGCTAGCACGCTATGCTAATATGCTAATATGCTAATATGCTAATATGCTATGCAAATATGCTAATAGTGCTAATATGCTAATACGCTAACACGCTATGCTATGCTAATATGCTAATATGCTAATATGCTAATATGCTATGCTAATATGCTAATATGCTAATATGCTAATATGCTATGCTAATATGCTAATATGCTAATACGCTAACACGCTATGCTAATATGCTAATATGCTATGCTAATATGCTAATATGCTAATCTGCTAATATGCTAATATGCTAATATGCTAATATGCTATGCTAATATGCTAATATGCTAATATGCTAATATGCTAATATGCTAATCTGCTAATATGCTAATATGCTAATATGCTAATATGCTAATATGCTAATATGCTAATATGCTTATATGCTATGCTAATATGCTAATATGCTAATTTGCTAATATGCTATGCTAATATGCTAATATGCTAATATGCTTATATGCTATGTTAATATGCTAATATGCTAATATGCTAATATGCTATGCTAATATGCTAATATGCTTATATGCTATGCTAATATGCTAATATGCTAATTTGCTAATATGCTATGCTAATATGCTAATATGCTAATATGCTTATATGCTATGTTAATATGCTAATATGCTAATATGCTAATATGCTATGCTAATATGCTAATATGCTAATATGCTAATATGCTAATATGCTAATATGCTAATATGCTAATATGCTAATATGCTAATATGCTAATGAGCTAACACGCTATGCTAATATGCTAATATATTAATATGCTAATATGCTAATATGCTAATATGCTATGCTAATATGCTAATATTCTAATATACTAATATGTTAATACGCTAATATGCTAACACGCTATGCTAATATGCTAATATGCTAATATGCTAATATGCTATGCTAATATGCTAATATGCTAATACGCTAACATGCTATGTTAATATGCTAATATGCTAATATGCTAATATGCTAATATGCTATGCTAATATGCTAATATGCTAATACGTTAACACGCTATGCTAATATGCTAATATGCTAATATGCTAATATGCTATGCTAATATGCTAATATGCTAATATGCTATATTAATATGCTAATATGCTATGCTAATATGCTAATATGCTAATACGCTATGCTAACATGCTATGCTAATATGCTAATATGCTAATATGCTAATATGCTATGCTAATATGCTAATATGCTAATATGCTAATATGCTATGCTAATATGCTATGTTAATATGCTAATATGCTATGCTAATATGCTAATATAATATGCTAATATGCTATGCTAATACGCTATGCTAACACGCTATGCTAATATGCTAATATGCTAATATGCTATGCTAATACGCTATCCTAACACGCTATGCTAATATGCTAATATGCTAATATGCTAATTTGCTAATATGCTAATATGCTATGCTAATATGCTAATATGCTAATACGCTAACACGCTATGCTAATATGCTATGCTAATATGCTAATATGCTAATATGCTAATATGCTATGCTAATATGCTAATATGTTAATATGCTAATATGCTATGCTAATATGCTAATATGCTAATATGCTAATATGCTATGCTAATATGCTAATATGCTAATACGCTAACATGCTAATATGCTAATATGCTAATATGCTATGTTAATATGTTAATATGCTAATATGTTAATATGCTAATATGCTATGCTAATATGCTAATATGCTAATATGCTATGCTAATATACTAATATGCTAATATGCTATGCTAATGTGTTAATATGCTAATATGCTAATATGCTATGCTAATATGTTAATATGCTAATATGCTATGTTAATATGCTAATATGCTAATATGCTAATATGCTATGCTAATATGCTAATATGTTAATATGCTAATATGCTATGCTAATATGCTAATATGCTAATACGCTAATATGCTAATATGCTAATATGCTAATATGCTAATATGCTATGCTAATATGCTAATATGCTAATATGCTAATATGCTATGCTAATATGCTAATATGCTAATATACTAATATGCTATGCTAATATGCTAATATGCTAATACGCTAACACGCTATGCTAATATGCTAATATGCTAATATGCTAATATGCTAATATGCTAATATGCTAATATGCTAATACGCTAACACGCAATGCTAATATGGTAATATGCTAATATGCTAATATGCTATACTAATATGCTAATATGCTAATATGCTAATATGCTAATATGCTATGCTAATATGCTAATATGCTATGCTAATATGCTATGCTAATATGCTAATATGCTAATATGCTAATATGCTAATATGCTAATATGCTATGCTAATATGCTAATATGCTAATATGCTATGCTAATATGAAATGCTAATATGCTAATACGCTAATATGCTAACTAGCTATGCTAATATGCTATGCTAACATGCTAATATGTTAATATGCTAATATGATAATATGCTAATATGATAATATGCTATGCTAATATGCTAATAAGCTAATATGCTAATATGCTATGCTATTATGCTAATATGCTAATATGCTAATACGTTAATATGCTATGCTAATATGCTAATATGCTAATATGTTAATATGCTAATATGCTAATATGCTAATATGCTAATATACTAATATGCTAATGTACTATGCTAATACGCTAATATGCTAACACGCTATGCTAATATGCTAATATGTTAATATGCTAATATGCTAATACGTTAATATGCTAATACGTTAATATGCTAACATGTTATGCTAATATGCTAATATGCTAATATGCTAATATGCTAATATGCTAATATGTTAATATGCTAATACTCTAATATAACACGCTATGCTAATATGCTAATATGCTAATATGCTAATATGCTAATATGCTAATATGCTATGCTAATATGCTAATATGCTAATATGCTAATACGCTAACACGCTATGCTAATATGCTAATATGCTAATATGCTATGCTAATATGCTAATTTGCTATGCTAATATGCTAATATGCTAATATGCTAATATACTATGCTAATATACTATGCTAATATACTATGCTAATATGCTAATATGCTAATATGCTATGCTAATATGCTAATATGCTAATATGCTAATATGCTAATACACTAACACGCTATGCTAATATGTTAATATGCTAATATGCTATGCTAATATGCTAATATGTTAATATGCTAATATGCTATGCTAATATGCTAATATGCTAATATGCTAATATGCTAATATGTTAATACGCTAACATGCTAACACGCTATGCTGATATACTAATATGCTAATATGCTAATATGCTAATATGCTATGCTAATATGCTAATATGCTAATACGCTAACACGCTATGCTAATATGCTAATATGCTAATATGCTAATATGCTAATATGCTAATATGCTATGCTAATATGCTAATATGCTAATATGATAATATGCTAATATGCTAATATGCTATGCTAATATGCTAATATGCTAATATGCTAATATGCTAATACGCTAACTCGCTATGCTAATATGCTAATATGCTAATATGCTAATATGCTATGCTAATATGCTAATATGCTAATATGCTAATATGCTAATATGCTAATATGCTATGCTAATATGCTAATATGCTAATATGTTAATATGCTAATATGTTAATATGCTAATACGCTAATATGCTATGCTAATATGCTAATATGCTAATATGCTAATATGCTAATATGTTAATATGCTAATATGCTATGCTAATATGTTAATATGCTAATATGCTAATATGCTATGTTAATACGCTAATATGCTAATATGCTAATATGCTAATATGCTAACATGCTATGCTAATATGCTAATATGCTAATATGCTAATATGCTAATATGCTATGCTAATATGCTAATATACTAATATGCTAATATGCTAATGTACTATGCTAACACGCTAATATGCTAACACGCTATGCTAATATGCTAATATGCTAATATGCTAATATGCTAATACGTTAATATGCTAACATGCTATGCTAATATGCTAATATGCTAATATGCTAATATGCTAATATGTTAATATGCTAATACTCTAATATGTTAACACGCTATGCTAATATGCTAATATGCTATGTTAATATGCTAAATATGGTAATATGCTAATATGCTATGCTAATATGCTAATATGCTAATACGCTAACACGCTATGCTAATATGCTAATATGCTAATATGCTATGCTAATATGCTAATATGCTAATATGCTATGCTAATATGCTAATATGCTAATATGCTAATATGCTATGCTAATATGCTAATATGCTAATATGCTTATATGCTAATATGCTATGCTAATTTGCTAATATGCTAATACGCTAACACGCTATGCTAATATGATAATATGCTAATATGCTAATATGCTATGCTAATATGCTAATATGCTAATATGCTAATATGCTATGCTAATATGCTATGCTAATATGCTAATATGCTAATATGCTAATATGCTAATATGCTAACACGCTATGCTAATATGCTAATATGCTAATATGCTAATATGCTAATACGCTAATATGCTAACACGCTAATATGCTAACACGCTATGCTAATATGCTAATATGCTAATATACTAATATGCTATGCTAATATGCTAATATGCTAATACGCTAACACGCTATGCTAATATGCTATGCTAATATGCTAATATGCTAATATGCTAATATGCTATGCTAATATGCTAATATGCTAATATGCTAATATGCTATGCTAATATGCTAATATGCTAATATGCTAATATGCTAATATGCTATGCTAATATGCTAATACGCTAATACGCTAACACGCTATGCTAATATGCTAATATGCTAATATGCTAATATGCTATGCTAATATGCTATGCTAATATGCTAATATGTTAATATGCTAATATGCTATGCTAATATGCTAATATGCTAATATGCTATGCTAATATGCTAATATGCTAATATGCTAATATGCTATGCTAATATGCTAATATGCTAATATGCTATGCTATGCTAATATGCTAATATGCTAATATGCTAATATGCTAATATGTTAATATGCTAATATGCTATGCTAATATGCTAATATGCTAATATGCTAATATGCTAATATGCTATGCTAATATGCTAATATGCTAATTTGCTAATATGCTATGCTAATATGCTAATATGCTAATATGCTTATATGCTATGTTAATATGCTAATATGCTAATATGCTAATATGCTATGCTAATATGCTAATATGCTAATATGCTAATGTGCTAATATGCTAATATGCTAATATGCTAATATGCTAATACGCTAATATGCTAACATGCTATGCTAATATGCTAATATGCTAATATGCTAATATGCTATTCTAATATGCTAATATGCTAATATGCTAATACGCTAACACGCTATGCTAATATGCTAATATGCTAATATGCTAATATGCTATGCTAATATGCTAATATGCTAATATGCTAATATGCTAATATGCTATGCTAATATGCTAATATGCTAATATGTTAATATGCTATGCTAATATGCTAATATGTTAATATTCTAATATGCTAATATGCTATGCTAATATGCTAATATGCTAATATGCTAATACGCTAACACGCTATGCTAATATGCTAATATGCTAATATGCTAATATGCTATGCTAATATGATATGCTAATATGCTAATATGCTAATACGCTAACACGCTATGCTAATATGCTAATATGCTAATATGCTAATATGCTATGCTTATACGCTAATATGCTAATATGCTAATATGCTAATATGCTAATATGCTATGCTAATATGCTAATATGCTAATATGTTAATATGCTAATATGCTAATGTGTTAATATGCTAATATATTAATATGCTAATATGCTAATATGCTAATATGCTAATATGCTATGCTAATATGCTAATATGCTAACACGCTATGCTAATATGCTAATATGCTAATATGCTAATATGCTAATATGCTAATACGCTAATATGCTAACACACTATGCTAATATGCTAATATGCTAATATGCTAATATGCTAATATGCTATGCTAATATGCTAATATACTAATATGCTAATACGCTAACACGCTATGCTAATATGCTAATATGCTATGCTAATATGCTAATATACTAATATGCTAATATGCTATGCTAATATGCTATGCTAATATGCTAATACGCTAACACGCTATGCTAATATGCTAATATGCTAATATTCTAATATGCTAATATGCTATGCTAATATGCTAATATGATAATATGCTAATATGCTATACTAATATGCTAATATGCTAATACGCTAACACGCTATGCTAATATGCTAATATGCTAATATGCTAATATGCTATACTAATATGCTAATATGCTAATATGCTAATATGCTAATATACTATGCTAATATGCTAATATGCTAATATGCTAATATGCTAATATGCTATGCTAATATGCTAATATGCTAATACGCTAACACGCTATGCTAATATGCTAATATGCTATGCTAATATGCTAAGATGTTAATATGCTAATATGCTAATATACTATGCTAATATGCTATGCTAATATGCTAATATGTTAATATGCTAATTTGCTAATATGCTATGCTAATATGCTAATATGCTAATACGCTAACACGCTATGCTAATATGCTAATATGCTAATATGCTATGCTAATATGCTAATATGCTAATACGCTAATATGCTAACACGCTATGCTAATATGCTAATATGCTAATATGCTAATATGCTAATATGCTATGCTAATTTGCTAATATGCTAATATGCTAATATGCTAATATGCTAATATGCTAATATGCTAACACGCTATGCTAATATGCTAATATGCTAATATGCTATGCTAATATGCTAATATGCTAATATGCTAATATGCTATGCTAATATGCTAATATGCTAATATGCTAATATGCTAATATGCTATGCTAATATGCTAATATGCTATGCTAATATGCTAATATGCTAATATGCTAATACGCTAATATGCTAATATACTAATATGCTAATATGCTATGCTAATATGCTATGTTATGCTAATATGCTATGTTAATATGCTAATATGTTAATATGCTAATATTCTAATATGCTAATATGCTATGCTAATATGCTAATTTGCTAATATGCTAACACGCTATGCTAATATGCTAATATGCTAATATGCTAATATGCTATGTTAATATGCTAATATGCTAATATGCTAATATGTTAATATGCTATGTTAATATGCTAATATGCTAATATGCTAATATGCTAATATGATAATATGCTAATATGCTAATATGCTATGCTAATATGCTATGCTAATACGCTAACATGCTATGCTAATATGCTAATATGCTATGCTAATATGCTAATATGCTAATATACTAATATGCTAATATGCTAATATACTATGCTAATATGTTAATATGCTAATATGCTAATATGCTAATATGTTAATATGCTAATATGCTAATATGCTATGCTAATATGTTAATATGCTAATATGCTATGTTAATATGCTAATATGCTAATATGCTAATATGCTAATATGCTAATATGCTAATATGCTAATATGCTAATACGCTAATATGCTAACACGCTATGCTAATATGCTAATATGCTAATATGCTAATATGCTAATACGCTAATATGCTAACACGCTATGCTAATATGCTAATATGCTAATATGCTAATATGCTATGCTAATATGCTAATATGCTAATACGCTAACACGCTATGCTAATATGCTATGCTAATATGCTAATATGCTAATATGCTAATATGCTATGCTAATATGCTAATATGCTAATATACTAATATGCTATGCTAATATGCTAATATGCTAATATGCTATGCTAATATGTTAATATGCTAACACGCAATGCTAATATGCTGATATGCTATGCTAATATGCTAATATGCTAATATGCTATGCTAATATGCTAATATGCTAATATGCTATGCTAATATGCTAATATGCTAATATGCTAATATGCTATGCTAATATGCTATGCTAATATGCTAATATGCTAATATGCTAATATGCTAATATGCTATGCTAATATGCTAATACGCTAACACGCTATGCTAATATGCTATGCTAATACGCTAACACGCTATGCTAATATGCTAATATACTAATATGCTAATATGCTATGCTAATATGCTATGCTAATATGCTATGTTATGTTAATATGCTAATATGCTAATATACTATGCTAATATGCTAATATGTTAATATGCTAATATGCTAATATGCTATGCTAATATGCTAATATGCTAATACGCTAACACGCTATGCTAATATGCTAATATGCTAATATGCTAATATGCTATGCTATGCTAATATGTTATGCTAATATGCTAATGTGCTAATATGCTATGCTAATATGCTAATATGCTAATATGCTAATATGCTATGCTAATATGCTAATATGTTAATATGCTAACACGCTATCCTAATATGCTATGCTATGCTAATATGGTAATATGCTAATATGCTATGCTAATATGCTAATATGCTAATATGCTAATATGCTAATATGCTATGCTAATATGCTAATATGCTAATATGCTAATATGCTAATATGCTAATATGCTAATATGATATGCTAATATGTTAATATGCTAATATGCTAATATGCTATGCTAATATGCTAATATGCTAATATGCTAATATGCTAATATGCTATGCTAATATGCTAATATGCTAATATGCTAATATGCTAATATGCTAATATGCTAATATGCTAATATGCTATGCTAAAATGCTAATATGCTAATACGCTAACACGCTATGCTAATATGCTAATATGCTAATATGTTATGCTAATATGTTATGCTAATATGTTATGCTAATATGCTAAAATATTAATATGCTAATATGCTAATATGCTAATATGCTATGCTAATATACTAATATGCTAATATGCTAATATGTTAATATGCTAATATGCTATGCTAATATGCTATGTTAATATGCTAATATGCTATGCTAATATGCTAATATGCTAATACGCTAACACGCTATGCTAATATGCTAATATGCTAATATGCTAATATGCTAATATGCTAATACATTATGCTAATATGCTATGCTAATATGCTAATATGCTATGCTAATATGCTAATATGCTAATATGCTAATATGCTAATATGCTAATATGCTAATATGCTAATACGCTAATATGCTAACACGCTATGCTAATATGCTAATATGCTAATATGCTATGCTAATATGCTAATATGCTAATACGCTAACACGCTATGCTAATATGCTAATATGCTAATATGCTAATATGCTATGCTAATATGCTAATATGCTAATATGCTAATATGTTAATATGCTAATATGCTATGCTAATATGCTAATATGCTATGCTAATATGCTAATATGCTAATACGCTAATATGCTAACATGCTATGCTAATATGCTAATATGCTAATATGCTATGCTAATATGCTAATATGCTAATATGCTAATATGCTAATACGCTAACACGCTATGCTAATATGCTAATATGCTAATATGCTAATATGCTAATATGCTATGCTAATATGCTAATATGCTAATATGTTAATATGCTAATATGCTAATATGCTAATATGCTAATATGCTATGCTAATATGCTAATATGCTAATATGCTAATATGCTATGCTAATATGCTAATATGCTAATATGCTAATATGCTATGCTAATATGCTAATATGCTAATATGCTAATATGCTAATATGCTAATATGCTAATATGCTAATATGCTAATACGCTAACACGCTATGCTAATATGCTAATATGCTATGCTAATATGCTAATATACTAATATGCTAATTTGCTAATATGCTAATATGCTATGCTAATATGCTAATATTCGAATATGCTAATATGCTAATATGCTAATACGCTAATATGCTAACACGCTATGCTAATATGCTAATATGCTAATATGCTAATATGGTAATATGCTATGCTAATATGCTAATATGCTAATACGCTAACACGCTATGCTAATATGCTAATATGCTAATATGCTAATATGCTATGCTATGCTAATATGCTAATATGCTAATATGCTAATATGCTAATGTTAATATGCTAATATGCTATGCTAATATGCTAATATGCTAATACGCTAATATGCTAACATGCTATGCTAATATGCTAATATGCTAATATGCTAATATGCTATGCTAATATGCTAATATGCTAATATGCTAATATGCTATGCTAATATGCTAATATGTTAATATGCTAATATGCTATGCTAATATGCTAATATACTAATATGCTAATATGCTATGCTAATACGCTATGCTAACACGATATGCTAATATGCTAATATGCTAAAATGCTAATACGCTAATACGCTAATATGCTAACACGCTATGCTAATATGCTAATATGCTAATATGCTAATATGCTATGCTAATATGCTAATATGCTAATTTGCTAATATGCTAATATACTATGCTAATATACTATGCTAATATGCTAATATGCTAATATGTTAATATGCTAATATGCTATGCTAATATGCTAATATGCTAATACACTAACACGCTATGCTAATATGTTAATATGCTAATATGCTATGCTAATATGCTAATATGCTAATATGCTAATATGCTATGCTAATATGCTAATATGCTAATATGCTAATATGCTAATACGCTATGCTAACACGCTATGCTAATATGCTAATATGCTAATATGCTAATATGCTAATATACTATGCTAATATGCTAATATGCTAATACGCTAATACGCTATGCTAATATGCTAATATGCTAATATGCTAATATGCTATGCTAATATGCTAATATACTAATATGCTAATATGCTATGCTAATATGCTAATATGCTAATATGCTAATACGCTAAAATGCTATGCCAATATGCTAATATGCTAATATGCTAATATGCTAATATGCTAATATGCTATGCTAATATGCTAATATGCTAATATGCTAATACGCTAACACGCTATGCTAATATGCTAATATGCTAATATGCTAATATGCTATGCTAATATGCTAATATGTTAATATGCTAATATGCTATGCTAATATGCTAATATGCTAATATGATAATATGCTAATATGCTAATATGCTAATATGCTATGCTAATACGCTAATATGCTAACACGCTATGCTAATATGCTAATATGCTAACACGCTATGCTAATATGCTAATATGCTAATATGTTATGCTAATATGCTATGCTAATATGCTAATATGTTAATATGCTAATATGCTATGCTAATATGTTATGCTAATATGCTAATGTGCTAATATGCTATGCTAATATGCTAATATGCTAATATGCTAATATGCTAATATGCTATGCTAATATGCTAATATGTTAATATGCTAACACGCTATCCTAATATGCTAATATGCTATGCTAATATGGTAATATGCTAATATGCTATGCTAATATGCTAATATGCTAATATGCTAATATGCTATGCTAATATGCTAATATGCTAATATGCTAATATGCTAATATGCTAATATGATATGCTAATATGTTAATATGCTAATATGCTAATATGCTATGCTAATATGCTAATATGCTAATATGCTAATATGCTAATATGCTATGCTAATATGCTAATATGCTAATATGCTAATATGCTAATATGCTATGCTAATATGCTAATATGCTAATATGCTAATACGCTAACACGCTATGCTAATATGCTAATATGTTATGCTAATATGTTATGCTAATATGCTAAAATATTAATATGCTAATATGCTAAAATATTAATATGCTAATATGCTAATATGCTAATATGCTAATATGCTATGCTAATATACTAATATGCTAATATGCTAATATGTTAATATGCTAATATGCTATGCTAATATGCTAATATGTTAATATGCTAATATGCTATGCTAATATGCTAATATGCTAATACGCTAACACGCTATGCTAATATGCTAATATGCTAATATGCTAATATACTAATATGCTAATACATTATGCTAATATGCTATGCTAATATGCTAATATGCTATGCTAATATGCTAATATGCTAATATGCTAATATGCTAATATGCTAATACGCTAATATGCTAACACGCTATGCTAATATGCTAATATGCTAATATGCTATGCTAATATGCTAATATGCTAATACGCTAACACGCTATGCTAATATGCTAATATGCTAATATGCTATGCTAATATGCTAATATGCTAATATGCTATGCTAATATGCTAATATGCTAATATGCTATGTTAATATGCTAATATGCTATGCTAATATGCTAATATGCTATGCTAATATGCTAATATGCTAACATGCTATGCTAATATGCTAATATGCTAATATGCTATGCTAATATGCTAATATGCTAATATGCTAATACGCTAACACGCTATGCTAATATGCTAATATGCTAATATGCTATGCTAATATGCTAATATGCTAATATGCTAATATGTTAATATGCTAATATGCTATGCTAATATGCTAATATGCTATGCTAATATGCTAATATGCTAATACGCTAATATGCTAACATGCTATGCTAATATGCTAATATGCTAATATGCTATGCTAATATGCTAATATGCTAATATGCTAATACGCTAACACGCTATGCTAATATGCTAATATGCTAATATGCTAATATGCTAATATGCTATGCTAATATGCTAATATGCTAATATGCTAATATGCTAATATGCTAATATGCTATGCTAATATGCTAATATGCTAATATGTTAATATGCTATGCTAAATATGCTAATATGTTAATATGCTAATATGCTAATATGCTATGCTAATATGCTAATATGCTAATATGCTAATACGCTAACACGCTATGCTAATATGCTAATATGCTAATATGCTAATATGCTATGCTAATATGATATGCTAATATGCTAATATGCTAATACGCTAACACGCTATGCTAATATGCTAATATGCTAATATGCTAATATGCTATGCTTATACGCTAATATGCTAATATGCTAATATGCTAATATGCTATGCTAATATGCTAATATGCTAATATGCTAATATGTTAATATGCTAATATGCTATGCTAATATGTTAATATGCTAATATATTAATATGCTAATATGCTAATATGCTAATATGCTAATATGCTAATATGCTATGCTAATACGCTAATATGCTAACACGCTATGCTAATATGCTAATATGCTATGCTAATATGCTAATATGCTAATACGCTAATATGCTAACACACTATGCTAATATGCTAATATGCTCATATGCTAATATGCTAATATGCTATGCTAATATGCTAATATGCTAATATGCTAATACGCTAACACGCTATGCTAATATGCTAATATGCTATGCTAATATGCTAATATGCTAATATGCTAATATGCTAATATGCTATGCTAATATGCTAATATGCTAATATGCTAATATGCTAATATGCTAATATGCTAATATGCTAATATGCTTATATGCTATGCTAATATGCTAATATGCTAATTTGCTAATATGCTATGCTAATATGCTAATATGCTAATATGCTTATATGCTATGTTAATATGCTAATATGCTAATATGCTAATATGCTATGCTAATATGCTAATATGCTAATATGCTAATATGCTAATATGCTAATATGCTAATAAGCTAACACGCTATGCTAATATGCTAATATGCTATGCTAATATGCTAATATATTAATATGCTAATATGCTAATATGCTAATATGCTATGCTAATATGCTAATATTCTAATATACTAATATGTTAATACGCTAATATGCTAACACGCTATGCTAATATGCTAATATGCTAATATGCTAATATGCTATGCTAATATGCTAATATGCTAATACGCTAACATGCTATGTTAATATGCTAATATGCTAATATGCTAATATGCTAATATGCTATGCTAATATGCTAATATGCTAATACGTTAACACGCTATGCTAATATGCTAATATGCTAATATGCTAATATGCTAATATGCTATGCTAATATGCTAATATGCTATATTAATATGCTAATATGCTATGCTAATATGCTAATATGCTAATACGCTATGCTAACATGCTATGCTAATATGCTAATATGCTAATATGCTAATATGCTATGCTAATATGCTAATATGCTAATATGCTAATATGCTATGCTAATATGCTAATATGTTAATATGCTAATATGCTATGCTAATATGCTAATATAATATGCTAATATGCTATGCTAATACGCTATGCTAACACGCTATGCTAATATGCTAATATGCTAATATGCTATGCTAATACGCTATCCTAACACGCTATGCTAATATGCTAATATGCTAATATGCCTAATATGCTAATATGCTAATTTGCTAATATGCTAATATGCTATGCTAATATGCTAATATGCTAATACGCTAACACGCTATGCTAATATGCTATGCTAATATGCTAATATGCTAATATGCTAATATGCTATGCTAATATGCTAATATGTTAATATGCTAATATGCTATGCTAATATGCTAATATGCTAATATGCTAATATGCTATGCTAATATGCTAATATGCTAATACGCTAACATGCTAATATGCTAATATGCTAATATGCTATGTTAATATGTTAATATGCTAATATGTTAATATGCTAATATGCTATGCTAATATGCTAATATGCTAATACGCTAACATGCTAATATGCTAATATGCTAATATGCTATGTTAATATGTTAATATGCTAATATGTTAATATGCTAATATGCTATGCTAATATGCTAATATGCTAATATGCTATGCTAATATGCTAATATGCTAATATGCTATGCTAATATGCTAATATGTTAATATGCTAATATGCTATGCTAATATGCTAATATGCTAATACGCTAATATGCTAATATGCTAATATGCTAATATGCTATGCTAATATGCTAATATGCTAATATGCTAATATGCTATGCTAATATGCTAATATGCTAATATACTAATATGCTATGCTAATATGCTAATATGCTAATACGCTAACACGCTATGCTAATATGCTAATATGCTAATATGCTAATATGCTAATATGCTAATATGCTAATACGCTAACACGCTATGCTAATATGGTAATATGCTAATATGCTAATATGCTATACTAATATGCTAATATGCTAATATGCTAATATGCTAATATGCTATGCTAATATGCTAATATGCTAATATGCTAATATGCTATGCTAATATGCTAATATGCTAATATGCTAATATGCTATGCTAATATGCTAATATGCTAATATGCTATGCTAATATGAAATGCTAATATGCTAATACGCTAATATGCTAACTAGCTATGCTAATATGCTATGCTAACATGCTAATATGTTAATATGCTAATATGATAATATGCTAATATGATAATATGCTATGCTAATATGCTAAGCTAATATGCTAATATGCTATGCTATTATGCTAATATGCTAATATGCTAATACGTTAATATGCTATGCTAATATGCTAATATGCTAATATGTTAATATGCTAATATGCTAATATGCTAATATGCTAATATGCTAATGTACTATGCTAATACGCTAATATGCTAACACGCTATGCTAATATGCTAATATGCTAATATGCTAATATGCTAATATGCTAATATGCTAATACGTTAATATGCTAATACGTTAATATGCTAACATGTTATGCTAATATGCTTAATATGCTAATATGCTAATATGCTAATATGTTAATATGCTAATACTCTAATATAACACGCTATGCTAATATGCTAATATGCTAATATGCTAATATGCTAATATGCTATGCTAATATGCTAATATGCTAATACGCTAACACGCTATGCTAATATGCTAATATGCTAATATGCTATGCTAATATGCTAATTTGCTATGCTAATATGCTAATATGCTAATATGCTAATATACTATGCTAATATACTATGCTAATATACTATGCTAATATGCTAATATGCTAATATGCTATGCTAATATGCTAATATGCTAATATGCTAATATGCTAATATGCTAATACACTAACACGCTATGCTATGTTAATATGCTAATATGCTATGCTAATATGCTAATATGTTAATATGCTAATATGCTATGCTAATATGCTAATATGCTAATATGCTAATATGATAATATGTTAATACGCTAACATGCTAACACGCTATGCTGATATGCTAATATGCTAATATGCTAATATGCTAATATGCTATGCTAATATGCTAATATGCTAATACGCTAACACGCTATGCTAATATGCTAATATGCTAATATGCTATGCTAATATGCTAATATGCTAATATGATAATATGCTAATATGCTAATATGCTATGCTAATATGCTAATATGCTAATATGCTAATATGCTAATACGCTAACTCGCTATGCTAATATGCTAATATGCTAATATGCTAATATGCTAATATGCTAATATGCTAATATGCTAATATTTTAATATGCTAATATGCTATGCTAATATGTTAATATGCTAATATGCTAATATGCTATGTTAATACGCTAATATGCTAATATGCTAATATGCTAATATGCTAACATGCTATGCTAATTTGCTAATATGCTAATATGCTAATATGCTATGCTAATATGCTAATATACTAATATGCTAATATGCTAATGTACTATGCTAATACGCTAATATGCTAACACGCTATGCTAATATGCTAATATGCTAATATGCTAATATGCTAATATGCTAATACGTTAATATGCTAACATGCTATGCTAATATGCTAATATGCTAATATGCTAATATGCTAATATGTTAATATGCTAATACTCTAATATGTTAACACGCTATGCTAATATGCTAATATGCTAATATGCTAATATGCTAATATGCTATGCTAATATGCTAATATGCTAATACGCTAACACGCTAACACGCTATGCCTAATATGCTAATATGCTAATATGCTAATATGCTATGCTAATATGCTAATTTGCTATGCTAATATACTAATATGCTAATATGCTAATATGCTAATATACTATGCTAATATACTATGCTAATATACTATGCTAATATGCTAATATGCTAATATGCTATACTAATATGCTAATATGCTAATATGCTAATACACTAACACGCTATGCTATGTTAATATGCTAATATGCTATGCTAATATGCTAATATGTTAATATGCTAATATGCTAATATGCTAATATGCTATGCTAATATGCTAATATGCTAATATGCTAATATGCTAATATGCTAATATGCTAATACGCTAACATGCTAACACGCTATGCTAATATGCTAATATGCTAATATGCTATGCTAATATGCTAATATGCTAATACGCTAACACGCTATGCTAATATGCTAATATGCTAATATGCTAATATGCTATGCTAATATGCTAATATGCTAACATGCTAATATGCTAATATAATAATATGCTAATATGCTAATATGCTATGCTAATATGCTATGCTAATATGCTAATATGCTAATACGCTAACTCGCTATGCTAATATGCTAATATGCTAATATGCTAATATGCTATGCTAATATGCTAATATGCTAATATGTTAATATGCTAATATGCTAATACGCTATCACGCTATGCTAATATGCTAATATGCTAATATGCTAATATGCTATGCTAATATGCTAATATGCTAATATGCTATGCTAATATGCTTATATGCTAATATGCTAATATGCTATGCTAATATGCTAATATGCTAATACGCTAATATGCTAATATGCTATGCTAATATGCTAATATGCTAATACGCTAACACGCTATGCTAATATGCTAATATGCTAATATGCTAATATGCTAATATGCTAATATGCTATGCTAATATGCTATGCTAATATGCTATGCTAATACGCTAACACGCTATGCTAATATGCTAATATGCTAATATGTTAATATGCTAATATGCTAATATGCTAATATGCTAATATGCTATGCTAATATGCTAATATGCTAATATGCTAATATGCTAATATGCTAATATGCTAATATGCTAATATGCTAATATGCTAATATGCTAATATGCTAATACGCTAACACGCTATGCTAATATGCTAATATGCTATGCTAATATGCTAATATACTAATATGCTAATTTGCTAATATGCTAATATGCTATGCTAATATGCTAATATGCTAATATGCTAATATGCTAATATGCTAATACGCTAATATGCTAACACGCTATGCTAATATGCTAATATGCTAATATGCTAATATGCTATGCTAATATGCTAATATGCTAATACGCTAACACGCTATGCTAATATGCTAATATGCTAATATGCTAATATGCTATGCTAATATGCTAATATGCTAATATGCTAATATGCTAATGTTAATATGCTAATATGCTATGCTAATATGCTAATATGCTAATACGCTAATATGCTAACATGCTATGCTAATATGCTAATATGCTAATATGCTAATATGCTATGCTAATATGCTAATATGCTAATATGCTAATATGCTATGCTAATATGCTAATATGTTAATATGCTAATATGCTATGCTAATATGCTAATATACTAATATGCTAATATGCTATGCTAATACGCTATGCTAACACGATATGCTAATATGCTAATATGCTAATATGCTAATACGCTAATACGCTAATATGCTAACACGCTATGCTAATATGCTAATATGCTAATATGCTAATATGCTAATACGCTAATATGCTAACACGCTATGCTAATATGCTAATATGCTATGCTAATATGCTAATATGCTAATACGCTAACACGCTATGCTAATATGCTATACTAATATGCTATTATGCTATGCTAATATGCTATGTTAATATGCTAATATGCTAATATGCTAATATGCTATGCTAATATGCTAATATGTTAATATGCTAATATGCTATGCTAATATGCTAATACGTTAATACGCTAACACGCTATGCTACTATGCTAATATGCTAATATGCTAATATGCTATGCTAATATGCTAATATGCTAATATGTTAATATGCTAATATGCTATGCTAATATGCTAATATGCTAATATGCTAATATGCTAATATGATATGCTAATATGCTATGCTAATATGCTAATATGCTAATACGCTAACACGCTATGCTAATATGCTAATATGCTATGCTAATATGCTAATATGCTAATATGCTATGCTAATATGCTAATACGCTAACACGCTATGCTAATATGCTAATATGTTAATATGCTAATATGCTATGCTAATATGCTAATATGCTATGCTAATATGCTAATATGCTAATATGCTTAATATGCTATGCTAATATGCTAATATGCTAATATGCTATGTTAATATGCTAAATATGGTAATATGCTAATATGCTATGCTAATATGCTAATATGCTAATATGCTAATACGCTAACACGCTATGCTAATATGCTAATATGCTAATATGCTAATATGCTAATATGCTATGCTAATATGCTAATATGCTAATATGCTAATATGCTAATATGCTAATATGCTATGCTAATATGCTAATATGCTAATATGCTAATATGTTAATATGCTATGCTAATATGCTAATATGCTAATATGCTAATACGCTAACACGCTATGCTAATATGCTATGCTAATATGCTAATATGCTATGCTAATATGCTAATATGCTAATATGTTAATATGCTATGCTAATATGTTAATATGCTAATATGCTAATATGCTAACACGCTATGTTAATATGCTAATATGCTAATATGCTAATATGCTAATACGCTAATATGCTAACACGCTATGCTAATATGCTAACATGCTAATATGCTAATATGCTATGCTAATATGCTAATATGCTAATATGCTAACACGCTATGCTAATATGCTATGCTAATATGCTAATATGCTAATATGCTAAGCTAATATGCTAATATGCTAATATGCTAATATGCTAATATGCTAATATGCTAATATGCTATGCTAATATGCTAATATGCTAATATGCTATGCTAATATGCTAATATGCTAATACGCTAACACGCTATGCTAATATGCTAATATGCTAATATGTTAATATGCTATGCTAATATGCTATGCTAATACGCTAACACGTTATGCTAATATGCTAATATGTTAATATGCTAATATGTTAATATGCTAATATGCTAATATGCTAATATGCTATGTTAATATGCTAATATGCTAATATGCTAATATGCTAATATGTTAATATGCTAATATGCTAATATGCTAATATGCTAATATGCTAATATGCTATGCTAATATGCTAATATGCTAATATGCTAATATGCTATGCTAATATGCTAATATGCTATGCTAATATGCTAATATGCTAATATGCTAATACGCTAATATGCTAACACGCTATGCTAATATGCTAATATGCTAATATGCTAATCTAATATGCTAATATGCTAATACGCTAACACGCTATGCTAATATGCTATGCTAATATGCTATGCTATGCTAATATGCTAATATGCTAATATGCTAATATGCTAATATGCTAATGTTAATATGCTAATATGCTATGCTAATATGCTAATATGCTAATACGCTAATATGCTAACACGCTATGCTAATATGCTAATATGCTAATATGCTAATATGCTATGCTAATATGCTAATATGCTAATACGCTAACACGCTATGCTAATATGCTATGCTAATATGCTATGCTAATATGCTATGCTATGCTAATATGCTAATATGCTAATATGCTAATATGCTAATGTTAATATGCTAATATGCTATGCTAATATGCTAATATGCTAATACGCTAATATGCTAACATGCTATGCTAATATGCTAATATGCTAATATGCTAATATGCTATGCTAATATGCTAATATGCTAATATGCTAATATGCTATGCTAATATGCTAATATGTTAATATGCTAATATGCTAATATGCTATGCTAATATGCTAATATGCTAATATGCTAATATGTTAATATGTTAATATGCTAATATGTTTATATGCTAATACGCTATGCTAATATGCTAATATGCTAATATGCTAATATGCTAATATGCTAATATTTTAATATGCTAATATGCTATGCTAATATGTTAATATGCTAATATGCTAATATGCTATGTTAATACGCTAATATGCTAATATGCTAATATGCTAATATGCTAACATGCTATGCTAATATGCTAATATGCTAATATGCTAATATGCTATGCTAATATGCTAATATACTAATATGCTAATATGCTAATGTACTATGCTAATACGCTAATATGCTAACACGCTATGCTAATATGCTAATATGCTAATATGCTAATATGCTAATATGCTAATACGTTAATATGCTAACATGCTATGCTAATATGCTAATATGCTAATATGCTAATATGCTAATATGTTAATATGCTAATACTCTAATATGTTAACACGCTATGCTAATATGCTAATATGCTAATATGCTAATATGCTAATATGCTATGCTAATATGCTAATATGCTAATACGCTAACACGCTAACACGCTATGCTAATATGCTAATATGCTAATATGCTAATATGCTAATATGCTAATATGCTATGCTAATATGCTAATTTGCTATGCTAATATACTAATATGCTAATATGCTAATATGCTAATATACTATGCTAATATACTATGCTAATATACTATGCTAATATGCTAATATGCTAATATGCTATACTAATATGCTAATATGCTAATATGCTAATACACTAACACGCTATGCTATGTTAATATGCTAATATGCTATGCTAATATGCTAATATGTTAATATGCTAATATGCTAATATGCTAATATGCTATGCTAATATGCTAATATGCTAATATGCTAATATGCTAATATGCTAATATGCTAATACGCTAACATGCTAACACGCTATGCTAATATGCTAATATGCTAATATGCTATGCTAATATGCTAATATGCTAATACGCTAACACGCTATGCTAATATGCTAATATGCTAATATGCTAATATGCTATGCTAATATGCTAATATGCTAACATGCTAATATGCTAATATAATAATATGCTAATATGCTAATATGCTATGCTAATATGCTATGCTAATATGCTAATATGCTAATACGCTAACTCGCTATGCTAATATGCTAATATGCTAATATGCTAATATGCTATGCTAATATGCTAATATGCTAATATGTTAATATGCTAATATGCTAATACGCTATCACGCTATGCTAATATGCTAATATGCTAATATGCTAATATGCTATGCTAATATGCTAATATGCTAATATGCTAATATGCTATGCTAATATGCTTATATGCTAATATGCTAATATGCTATGCTAATATGCTAATATGCTAATACGCTAATATGCTAATATGCTATGCTAATATGCTAATATGCTAATACGCTAACACGCTATGCTAATATGCTAATATGCTAATATGCTAATATGCTAATATGCTAATATGCTAATATGCTATGCTAATATGCTATGCTAATATGCTATGCTAATACGCTAACACGCTATGCTAATATGCTAATATGCTAATATGTTAATATGCTAATATGCTAATATGCTAATATGCTAATATGCTATGCTAATATGCTAATATGCTAATATGCTAATATGCTAATATGCTAATATGCTAATATGCTAATATGCTAATATGCTAATATGCTAATATGCTAATACGCTAACACGCTATGCTAATATGCTAATATGCTATGCTAATATGCTAATATACTAATATGCTAATTTGCTAATATGCTAATATGCTATGCTAATATGCTAATATGCTAATATGCTAATATGCTAATATGCTAATACGCTAATATGCTAACACGCTATGCTAATATGCTAATATGCTAATATGCTAATATGCTATGCTAATATGCTAATATGCTAATACGCTAACACGCTATGCTAATATGCTAATATGCTAATATGCTAATATGCTATGCTAATATGCTAATATGCTAATATGCTAATATGCTAATGTTAATATGCTAATATGCTATGCTAATATGCTAATATGCTAATACGCTAATATGCTAACATGCTATGCTAATATGCTAATATGCTAATATGCTAATATGCTATGCTAATATGCTAATATGCTAATATGCTAATATGCTATGCTAATATGCTAATATGTTAATATGCTAATATGCTATGCTAATATGCTAATATACTAATATGCTAATATGCTATGCTAATACGCTATGCTAACACGATATGCTAATATGCTAATATGCTAATATGCTAATACGCTAATACGCTAATATGCTAACACGCTATGCTAATATGCTAATATGCTAATATGCTAATATGCTAATACGCTAATATGCTAACACGCTATGCTAATATGCTAATATGCTATGCTAATATGCTAATATGCTAATACGCTAACACGCTATGCTAATATGCTATACTAATATGCTAATATGCTATGCTAATATGCTATGTTAATATGCTAATATGCTAATATGCTAATATGCTATGCTAATATGCTAATATGTTAATATGCTAATATGCTATGCTAATATGCTAATACGTTAATACGCTAACACGCTATGCTACTATGCTAATATGCTAATATGCTAATATGCTATGCTAATATGCTAATATGCTAATATGTTAATATGCTAATATGCTATGCTAATATGCTAATATGCTAATATGCTAATATGCTAATATGATATGCTAATATGCTATGCTAATATGCTAATATGCTAATACGCTAACACGCTATGCTAATATGCTAATATGCTATGCTAATATGCTAATATGCTAATATGCTATGCTAATATGCTAATACGCTAACACGCTATGCTAATATGCTAATATGTTAATATGCTAATATGCTATGCTAATATGCTAATATGCTATGCTAATATGCTAATATGCTAATATGCTAATATGCTATGCTAATATGCTAATATGCTAATATGCTATGTTAATATGCTAAATATGGTAATATGCTAATATGCTATGCTAATATGCTAATATGCTAATATGCTAATACGCTAACACGCTATGCTAATATGCTAATATGCTAATATGCTAATATGCTAATATGCTATGCTAATATGCTAATATGCTAATATGCTAATATGCTAATATGCTAATATGCTATGCTAATATGCTAATATGCTAATATGCTAATATGTTAATATGCTATGCTAATATGCTAATATGCTAATATGCTAATACGCTAACACGCTATGCTAATATGCTATGCTAATATGCTAATATGCTATGCTAATATGCTAATATGCTAATATGTTAATATGCTATGCTAATATGTTAATATGCTAATATGCTAACACGCTATGTTAATATGCTAATATGCTAATATGCTAATATGCTAATACGCTAATATGCTAACACGCTATGCTAATATGCTAACATGCTAATATGCTAATATGCTATGCTAATATGCTAATATGCTAATATGCTAACACGCTATGCTAATATGCTATGCTAATATGCTAATATGCTAATATGCTAAGCTAATATGCTAATATGCTAATATGCTAATATGCTAATATGCTAATATGCTAATATGCTATGCTAATATGCTAATATGCTAATATGCTATGCTAATATGCTAATATGCTAATACGCTAACACGCTATGCTAATATGCTAATATGCTAATATGTTAATATGCTATGCTAATATGCTATGCTAATACGCTAACACGTTATGCTAATATGCTAATATGTTAATATGCTAATATGTTAATATGCTAATATGCTAATATGCTAATATGCTATGTTAATATGCTAATATGCTAATATGCTAATATGCTAATATGTTAATATGCTAATATGCTAATATGCTAATATGCTAATATGCTAATATGCTATGCTAATATGCTAATATGCTAATATGCTAATATGCTATGCTAATATGCTAATATGCTAATATGCTAATATGCTAATATGCTAATATGCTAATACGCTAATATGCTAACACGCTATGCTAATATGCTAATATGCTAATATGCTAATCTAATATGCTAATATGCTAATACGCTAACACGCTATGCTAATATGCTATGCTAATATGCTATGCTATGCTAATATGCTAATATGCTAATATGCTAATATGCTAATATGCTAATGTTAATATGCTAAATATGCTATGCTAATATGCTAATATGCTAATACGCTAATATGCTAAACACGCTATGCTAATATGCTAATATGCTAATATGCTAATATGCTATGCTAATATGCTAATATGCTAATACGCTAACACGCTATGCTAATATGCTATGCTAATATGCTATGCTAATATGCTATGCTATGCTAATATGCTAATATGCTAATATGCTAATATGCTAATGTTAATATGCTAATATGCTATGCTAATATGCTAATATGCTAATACGCTAATATGCTAACATGCTATGCTAATATGCTAATATGCTAATATGCTAATATGCTATGCTAATATGCTAATATGCTAATATGCTAATATGCTATGCTAATATGCTAATATGTTAATATGCTAATATGCTATGCTAATATGCTAATATACTAATATGCTAATATGCTATGCTAATACGCTATGCTAACACGATATGCTAATATGCTAATATGCTAAAATGCTAATACGCTAATACGCTAATATTCTAACACGCTATGCTAATATGCTAATATGCTAATATGCTAATATGCTATGCTAATATGCTAATATGCTAATATACTATGCTAATATACTATGCTAATATGCTAATATGCTAATATGTTAATATGCTAATATGCTATGCTAATATGCTAATATGCTAATACACTAACACGCTATGCTAATATGTTAATATGCTAATATGCTATGCTAATATGCTAATATGCTAATATGCTAATATGCTATGCTAATATGCTAATATGCTAATATGCTAATATGCTAATACGCTAATATGCTAATATGCTAATATGCTAATATGCTAATACGTTAACACGCTATGCTAATATGCTAATATGCTATGCTAACATGCTAATATACTAATATGCTAATTTGCTAATATGCTAATATGCTATGCTAATATGCTAATATGCTAATATGCTAATATGCTAATATGCTAATATGCTAATATGCTAATACGCTAATATGCTAACACGCTATGCTAATATGCTAATATGCTAATATGCTAATATGCTATGCTAATATGCTAATATGCTAATACGCTAACACGCTATGCTAATATGCTAATATGCTAATATGCTATGCTATGCTAATATGCTAATATGCTAATATGCTAATATGCTAATATGCTAATATGCTAATGTTAATATGCTAATATGCTATGCTAATATGCTAATATGCTAATACGCTAATATGCTAACATGCTATGCTAATATGCTAATATGCTAATATGCTAATATGCTATGCTAATATGCTAATATGCTAATATGCTAATATGCTATGCTAATATGCTAATATGCTAATATGTTAATATGCTAATATGCTATGCTAATATGCTAATATACTAATATGCTAATATGCTATGCTAATACGCTATGCTAACACGATATGCTAATATGCTATGCTAAAATGCTAATACGCTAATACGCTAATATGCTAACACGCTATGCTAATATGCTAATATGCTAATATGCTAATATGCTAATATGCTATGCTAATATGCTAATATGCTAATATACTATGCTAATATACTATGCTAATATGCTAATATGCTAATATGTTAATATGCTAATATGCTATGCTAATATGCTAATATGCTAATACACTAACACGCTATGCTAATATGTTAATATGCTAATATGCTATGCTAATATGCTAATATGCTAATATGCTAATATGCTATGCTAATATGCTAATATGCTAATATGCTAATACGCTAATATGCTAACACGCTATGCTAATATGCTAATATGCTAATATGCTAATATGCTAATATACTATGCTAATATGCTAATATGCTAATACGCTAATACGCTATGCTAATATGCTAATATGCTAATATGCTAATATGCTAATATGCTAATATGCTATGCTAATATGCTAATATGATAATATGCTAATATGCTAATATGCTATGCTAATATGCTAATATGCTAATACACTAACTCGCTATGCTAATATGCTAATATACTAATATGCTAATATGCTATGCTAATATGCTAATATGCTAATATGCTAATATGCTAATATGCTAATATGCTAATATGCTAATATGCTATGCTAATATGCTAATATGCTAATATGCTAATACGCTAACACGCTATGCTAATATGCTAATATGCTAATATGCTAATATGCTAATATGCTAATATGCTAATATGCTAATATGCTATGCTAATATGCTAATATGTTAATATGCTAATATGCTATGCTAATATGCTAATATGCTAATATGATAATATGCTAATATGCTAATATGCTAATATGCTAATATGCTATGCTAATACGCTAATATGCTAACACGCTATGCTAATATGCTAATATGCTAACACGCTATGCTAATATGCTAACACGCTATGCTAATATGCTAATATGCTAATATGCTAATACGCTAATATGCTAACACGCTATGCTAATATGCTAATATGCTATGCTAATATGCTAATATGCTAATACGCTAACACGCTATGCTAATATGCTATGCTAATATGCTAATATGCTAATATGCTAATATGCTATGCTAATATGCTAATATGCTAATATACTAATATGCTATGCTAATATGCTAATATGCTAATATGCTATGCTAATATGCTAATATGTTAATATGCTAACACGCAATGCTAATATGCTGATATGCTATGCTAATATGCTAATATGCTAATATGCTATGCTAATATGCTAATATGCTAAAATGCTATGCTAATATGCTAATATGCTAATATGCTAATATGCTATGCTAATATGCTAATATGCTAATATGCTAATATGCTAATATGCTAATATGCTAATATGCTAATATGCTAATATGCTATGCTAATATGCTAATATGCTAATATGCTATGCTAATATGCTATGCTAATACGCTAACACGCTATGCTAATATGCTAATATGCTAATATGCTAATATGCTATGCTAATATGCTATGCTAATATGCTATGTTATGTTAATATGCTAATATGCTAATATGCTAATATACTATGCTAATATGCTAATATGTTAATATGCTAATATGCTAATATGCTATGCTAATATGCTAATATACTAATACGCTAACACGCTATGCTAATATGCTAATATGCTAATATGCTAATATGTTATGCTAATATGCTATGCTAATATGCTAATATGTTAATATGCTAATATGCTATGCTAATATGTTATGCTAATATGCTAATGTGCTAATATGCTATGCTAATATGCTAATATGCTAATATGCTAATATGTTAATATGCTAACACGCTATCCTAATATGCTAATATGCTATGCTAATATGGTAATATGCTAATATGCTATGCTAATATGCTAATATGCTAATATGCTAATATGCTAATATGATATGCTAATATGTTAATATGCTAATATGCTAATATGCTATGCTAATATGCTAATATGCTAATATGCTAATATGCTAATATGCTATGCTAATATGCTAATATGCTAATATGCTAATATGCTAATATGCTAATATGCTAATATGCTATGCTAATATGCTAATATGCTAATATGCTAATACGCTAACACGCTATGCTAATATGCTAATATGCTAATATGTTATGCTAATATGTTATGCTAATATGCTAAAATATTAATATGCTAATATGCTAATATGCTAATATGCTATGCTAATATACTAATATGCTAATATGCTAATATGTTAATATGCTAATATGCTATGCTAATATGCTAATATGTTAATATGCTAATATGCTATGCTAATATGCTAATATGCTAATACGCTAACACGCTATGCTAATATGCTAATATGCTAATATGCTAATATGCTAATATGCTAATACATTATGCTAATATGCTATGCTAATATGCTAATATGCTATGCTAATATGCTAATATGCTAATATGCTAATATGCTAATATGCTAATACGCTAATATGCTAACACGCTATGCTAATATGCTAATATGCTAATATGCTATGCTAATATGCTAATATGCTAATACGCTAACACGCTATGCTAATATGCTAATATGCTAATATGCTATGCTAATATGCTAATATGCTAATATATTAATATGCTATGCTAATATGCTAATACGCTAACACGCTATGCTAATATGCTGATATGCTAATATGCTAATATGCTTATATGCTATGCTAATATGCTAATATGCTAATATGCTAATATGCTAATTTATTAATATGCTATGCTAATATGCTAATATGCTAATATGCTAATATGCTAGGCTAATATGCTAATATGCTAATATGCTATGCTAATATGCTAATATGCTAATATGCTAATATGTTAATACGCTAACACGGTATGCTAATATGCTAATATGCTAATATGCTAATATGCTATGTTAATATGCTAATATACTAATATGCTAATATGCTAATATGCTAATATGCTAATATGCTATGCTAATATGCTAATATGCTAATATGCTAATATGCTAATATGCTAATACGCTAATATGCTAACACGCTATGCTAATATGCTAATATGCTAATATGCTATGCTAATATGCTAATATGCTAATACACTAACACGCTATGCTAATATGCTAATATGCTAATATGCTAATATGCTATGCTAATATGCTAATATGCTAATATGCTATGTTAATATGCTAATATGCTATGCTAATATGCTAATATGCTAATACGCTAATATACTAACATGCTATGCTAATATGCTAATATGCTAATATGCTAATATGCTATGCTAATATGCTAATATGCTAATATGCTAATATGCTATGCTAATATGCTAATATGCTAATATGCTAATATGCTAATATGCTATGCTAATATGCTAATATGCTAATGTGTTAATATGCTATGCTAAAATGCTAATATGTTAATATGCTAATATGCTAATATGCTATGCTAATATGCTAATATGCTAATACGCTAACACGCTATGCTAATATGCTAATATGCTAATATGCTAATATGCTATGCTAATATGATATGCTAATATGCTAATATGCTAATATGCTAATATGCTAATACGCTAACACGCTATGCTAATATGCTAATATGCTAATATGCTAATATGCTATGCTTATACGCTAATATGCTAATATGCTAATATGCTAATATGCTATGCTAATATGCTAATATGCTAATATGTTAATATGCTAATATGCTAATGTGTTAATATGCTAATATATTAATATGCTAATATGCTAATATGCTAATATGCTAATATGCTATGCTAATACGCTAATATGCTAACACGCTATGCTAATATGCTAATATGCTAATATGCTAATATGCTAATACGCTAATATGCTAACACACTATGCTAATATGCTAATATGCTAATATGCTAATATGCTAATATGCTATGCTAATATGCTAATATGCTAATATGCTAATACGCTAACACGCTATGCTAATATGCTAATATGCTATGCTAATATGCTAATATGCTAATATGCTAATATGCTATGCTAATATGCTAATATGCTAATATGCTAATACACTAACACGCTATGCTAATATGCTAATATGCTAATATTCTAATATGATAATATGCTATGCTAATATGCTAATATGATAATATGCTAATATGCTAATATGCTATACTAATATGCTAATACGCTAATACGCTAATACGCTAACACGCTATGCTAATATGCTAATATGCTAATATGCTAATATGCTATGCTAATATGCTAATATGCTAATATGCTAATATGCTATGCTAATATGCTAATATGCTAATATGCTAATATGTTAATACGCTAACACGGTATGCTAATATGCTAATATGCTAATATGCTAATATGCTATGTTAATATGCTAATATACTAATATGCTAATATGCTAATATGCTAATATGCTAATACGCTAACACGCTATGCTAATATGCTAATATGCTATGCTAATATGCTAATATACTAATATGCTAATTTCCTAATATGCTAATATGCTATGCTAATATCCTAATATGCTAATATGCTAATATGCTAATATGCTAATACGCTAATATGCTAACACGCTATGCTAATATGCTAATATGCTAATATGCTATGCTAATATGCTAATATGCTAATACGCTAACACGCTATGCTAATATGCTAATATGCTAATATGCTAATATGCTATGCTAATATGCTAATATGCTAATATGCTAATATGCTAATATGCTAATATGCTAATGTTAATATGCTAATATGCTATGCTAATATGCTAATATGCTAATACGCTAATATGCTAACATGCTATGCTAATATGCTAATATGTTAATATGCTAATATGCTATGCTAATATGCTAATATGCTAATATGCTAATATGCTATGCTAATATGCTAATATGTTAATATGCTAATATGCTATGCTAATATGCTAATATACTAATATGCTAATATGCTATGCTAATACGCTATGCTAACACGATATGCTAATATGCTAATATGCTAATATGCTAATACGCTAATACGCTAATATGCTAACACGCTATGCTAATATGCTAATATGCTAATATGCTAATATGCTAATACGCTAATATGCTAACACGCTATGCTAATATGCTAATATGCTATGCTAATATGCTAATATGCTAATACGCTAACACGCTATGCTAATATGCTATACTAATATGCTAATATGCTATGCTAATATGCTATGTTAATATGCTAATATGCTAATATGCTAATATGCTATGCTAATATGCTAATATGTTAATATGCTAATATGCTATGCTAATATGCTAATACGTTAATACGCTAACACGCTATGCTACTATGCTAATATGCTAATATGCTAATATGCTATGCTAATATGCTAATATGCTAATATGTTAATATACTAATATGCTATGCTAATATGCTAATATGCTAATATGCTAATATGCTAATATGATATGCTAATATGCTATGCTAATATGCTAATATGCTAATACGCTAACACGCTATGCTAATATGCTAATATGCTATGCTAATATGCTAATATGCTAATATGCTATGCTAATATGCTAATACGCTAACACGCTATGCTAATATGCTAATATGTTAATATGCTAATATGCTATGCTAATATGCTAATATGCTAATATGCTATGCTAATATGCTAATATGCTAATATGCTAATATGCTATGCTAATATGCTAATATGCTAATATGCTAATATGCTATGTTAATATGCTAAATATGGTAATATGCTAATATGCTATGCTAATATGCTAATATGCTAATATGCTAATACGCTAACACGCTATGCTAATATGCTAATATGCTAATATGCTAATATGCTATGCTAATATGCTAATATGCTAATATGCTAATATGCTATGCTAATATGCTAATATGCTAATATGCTAATATGTTAATATGCTATGCTAATATGCTAATATGCTAACATGCTAATACGCTAACACGCTATGCTAATATGCTATGCTAATATGCTAATATGCTATGCTAATATGCTAATATGCTAATATGTTAATATGCTATGCTAATATGTTAATATGGTAATATGCTAATATGCTAACACGCTATGTTAATATGCTAATATGCTAATATGCTAATATGCTATGCTAATATGCTAATATGCTAATATGCTAATATGCTATGCTAATATGCTAATATGCTAATATGCTAATATGCTAATACGCTAACACGCTATGCTAATATGCTAATATGCTATGCTAATATGCTAATATACTAATATGCTAATTTGCTAATATGCTAATATGCTATGCTAATATGCTAATATGCTAATATGCTAATATGCTAATATGCTAATACGCTAATATGCTAACACGCTATGCTAATATGCTAATATACTAATATGCTAATATGCTATGCTAATACGCTATGCTAACACGATATGCTAATATGCTAATATGCTAATACGCTAACACGCTATGCTAATATGCTAATATGCTAATATGCTAATATGCTATGCTAATATGCTAATATGCTAATATGCTAATATGCTATGCTAATATGCTAATATGCTAATATGCTAATATGCTAATATGTTAATATGCTATGCTAATATGCTAATATGCTAACATGCTAATACGCTAACACGCTATGCTAATATGCTATGCTAATATGCTAATATGCTATGCTAATATGCTAATATGCTAATATGTTAATATGCTATGCTAATATGTTAATATGGTAATATGCTAATATGCTAACACGCTATGTTAATATGCTAATATGCTAATATGCTAATATGCTAATACGCTAATATGCTAACACGCTATGCTAATATGCTAACATGCTAATATGCTAATATGCTATGCTAATATGCTAATATGCTAATATGCTAACACGCTATGCTAATATGCTATGCTAATATGCTAATATGCTAATATGCTAAGCTAATATGCTAATATGCTAATATGCTAATATGCTAATATGCTAATATGCTAATATGCTATGCTAATATGCTAATATACTAATATGCTATGCTAATATGCTAATATGCTAATACGCTAACACGCTATGCTAATATGCTAATATGCTAATATGTTAATATGCTATGCTAATATGCTATGCTAATACGCTAACACGTTATGCTAATATGCTAATATGCTAATATGTTAATATGCTAATATGTTAATATGCTAATATGCTAATATACTAATATGCTATGCTAATATGCTAATATGCTAATATGCTAATATGCTATGTTAATATGCTAATATGCTAATATGCTAATATGCTAATATGCTAATATGCTAATATGCTATGCTAATATGCTAATATGCTAATATGCTAATATGCTATGCTAATATGCTAATATGCTAATATGCTAATATGCTATGCTAATATGCTAATATGCTAATATGCTAATATGCTAATATGCTAATATGCTAATATGCTAATACGCTAATATGCTAACACGCTATGCTAATATGCTAATATGCTAATATGCTAATCTAATATGCTAATATGCTAATACGCTAACACGCTATGCTAATATGCTATGCTAATATGCTATGCTATGCTAATATGCTAATATGCTAATATGCTAATATGCTAATATGCTAATGTTAATATGCTAATATGCTATGCTAATATGCTAATATGCTAATACGCTAATATGCTAACACGCTATGCTAATATGCTAATATGCTAATATGCTAATATGCTATGCTAATATGCTAATATGCTAATACGCTAACACGCTATGCTAATATGCTATGCTAATATGCTATGCTAATATGCTATGCTATGCTAATATGCTAATATGCTAATATGCTAATACGTTAATATGCTAATACGTTAATATGCTAACATGTTATGCTAATATGCTAATATGCTAATATGCTAATATGCTAATATGTTAATATGCTATGCTAATATGCTATGCTAATACGCTAACACGTTATGCTAATATGCTAATATGCTAATATGTTAATATGCTAATATGTTAATATGCTAATATGCTAATATACTAATATGCTATGCTAATATGCTAATATGCTAATATGCTAATATGCTATGTTAATATGCTAATATGCTAATATGCTAATATGCTAATATGCTAATATGCTATGCTAATATGCTAATATGCTAATATGCTAATATGCTATGCTAATATGCTAATATGCTAATATGCTAATATGCTATGCTAATATGCTAATATGCTAATTTGCTAATATGCTATGCTAATATGCTAATATGCTTATATGCTATGTTAATATGCTAATATGCTAATATGCTAATATGCTATGCTAATATGCTAATATGCTAATATGCTAATATGCTATGCTAATATGCTAATATGCTAATATGCTAATACGCTAACACGCTATGCTAATATGCTAATATGCTAATATGCTAATATGCTATGCTAATATGCTAATATGCTAATATGCTAATATGCTAATATGCTATGCTAATATGCTAATATGCTAATATGCTAATATGCTAATATGTTAATATGCTATGCTAATATGCTAATATGCTAACATGCTAATACGCTAACACGCTATGCTAATATGCTATGCTAATATGCTAATATGCTATGCTAATATGCTAATATGCTAATATGTTAATATGCTATGCTAATATGTTAATATGGTAATATGCTAATATGCTAACACGCTATGTTAATATGCTAATATGCTAATATGCTAATATGCTAATACGCTAATATGCTAACACGCTATGCTAATATGCTAACATGCTAATATGCTAATATGCTATGCTAATATGCTAATATGCTAATATGCTAACACGCTATGCTAATATGCTATGCTAATATGCTAATATGCTAATATGCTAAGCTAATATGCTAATATGCTAATATGCTAATATGCTAATATGCTAATATGCTAATATGCTATGCTAATATGCTAATATACTAATATGCTATGCTAATATGCTAATATGCTAATACGCTAACACGCTATGCTAATATGCTAATATGCTAATATGTTAATATGCTATGCTAATATGCTATGCTAATACGCTAACACGTTATGCTAATATGCTAATATGCTAATATGTTATGCTAATATGTTAATATGCTAATATGCTAATATACTAATATGCTATGCTAATATGCTAATATGCTAATATGCTAATATGCTATGTTAATATGCTAATATGCTAATATGCTAATATGCTAATATGCTAATATGCTAATATGCTAATATGCTATGCTAATATGCTAATATGCTAATATGCTAATATGCTATGCTAATATGCTAATATGCTAATATGCTAATATGCTATGCTAATATGCTAATATGCTAATATGCTAATATGCTAATATGCTAATATGCTAATACGCTAATATGCTAACACGCTATGCTAATATGCTAATATGCTAATATGCTAATCTAATATGCTAATATGCTAATACGCTAACACGCTATGCTAATATGCTATGCTAATATGCTATGCTATGCTAATATGCTAATATGCTAATATGCTAATATGCTAATATGCTAATATGCTAATGTTAATATGCTAATATGCTATGCTAATATGCTAATATGCTAATACGCTAATATGCTAACACGCTATGCTAATATGCTAATATGCTAATATGCTAATATGCTATGCTAATATGCTAATATGCTAATACGCTAACACGCTATGCTAATATGCTATGCTAATATGCTATGCTAATATGCTATGCTATGCTAATATGCTAATATGCTAATATGCTAATATGCTAATGTTAATATGCTAATATGCTATGCTAATATGCTAATATGCTAATACGCTAATATGCTAACATGCTATGCTAATATGCTAATATGCTAATATGCTAATATGCTATGCTAATATGCTAATATGCTAATATGCTAATATGCTATGCTAATATGCTAATATGTTAATATGCTAATATGCTATGCTAATATGCTAATATACTAATATGCTAATATGCTATGCTAATACGCTATGCTAACACGATATGCTAATATGCTAATATGCTAAAATGCTAATACGCTAATACGCTAATATTCTAACACGCTATGCTAATATGCTAATATGCTAATATGCTAATATGCTATGCTAATATGCTAATATGCTAATATACTATGCTAATATACTATGCTAATATGCTAATATGCTAATATGTTAATATGCTAATATGCTATGCTAATATGCTAATATGCTAATACACTAACACGCTATGCTAATATGTTAATATGCTAATATGCTATGCTAATATGCTAATATGCTAATATGCTAATATGCTATGCTAATATGCTAATATGCTAATATGCTAATATGCTAATACGCTAATATGCTAATATGCTAATATGCTAATATGCTAATACGCTAACACGCTATGCTAATATGCTAATATGCTATGCTAACATGCTAATATACTAATATGCTAATTTGCTAATATGCTAATATGCTATGCTAATATGCTAATATGCTAATATGCTAATATGCTAATATGCTAATATGCTAATACGCTAATATGCTAACACGCTATGCTAATATGCTAATATGCTAATATGCTAATATGCTATGCTAATATGCTAATATGCTAATACGCTAACACGCTATGCTAATATGCTAATATGCTAATATGCTATGCTATGCTAATATGCTAATATGCTAATATGCTAATATGCTAATATGCTAATATGCTAATGTTAATATGCTAATATGCTATGCTAATATGCTAATATGCTAATACGCTAATATGCTAATATGCTATGCTAATATGCTAATATGCTAATATGCTAATATGCTATGCTAATATGCTAATATGCTAATATGCTAATATGCTATGCTAATATGCTAATATGCTAATATGTTAATATGCTAATATGCTATGCTAATATGCTAATATACTAATATGCTAATATGCTATGCTAATACGCTATGCTAACACGATATGCTAATATGCTATGCTAAAATGCTAATACGCTAATACGCTAATATGCTAACACGCTATGCTAATATGCTAATATGCTAATATGCTAATATGCTAATATGCTATGCTAATATGCTAATATGCTAATATACTATGCTAATATACTATGCTAATATGCTAATATGCTAATATGTTAATATGCTAATATGCTATGCTAATATGCTAATATGCTAATACACTAACACGCTATGCTAATATGTTAATATGCTAATATGCTATGCTAATATGCTAATATGCTAATATGCTAATATGCTATGCTAATATGCTAATATGCTAATACGCTAATATGCTAACACGCTATGCTAATATGCTAATATGCTAATATGCTAATATGCTAATATACTATGCTAATATGCTAATATGCTAATACGCTAATACGCTATGCTAATATGCTAATATGCTAATATGCTAATATGCTAATATGCTAATATGCTAATATGCTATGCTAATATGCTAATATGATATGCTAATATGCTAATATGCTATGCTAATATGCTAATATGCTAATACACTAACTCGCTATGCTAATATGCTAATATACTAATATGCTAATATGCTATGCTAATATGCTAATATGCTAATATGCTAATATGCTAATATGCTAATATGCTAATATGCTAATATGCTATGCTAATATGCTAATATGCTAATATGCTAATACGCTAACACGCTATGCTAATATGCTAATATGCTAATATGCTAATATGCTAATATGCTAATATGCTAATATGCTATGCTAATATGCTAATATGTTAATATGCTAATATGCTATGCTAATATGCTAATATGCTAATATGATAATATGCTAATATGCTAATATGCTAATATGCTAATATGCTATGCTAATACGCTAATATGCTAACACGCTATGCTAATATGCTAATATGCTAACACGCTATGCTAATATGCTAACACGCTATGCTAATATGCTAATATGCTAATATGCTAATACGCTAATATGCTAACACGCTATGCTAATATGCTAATATGCTATGCTAATATGCTAATATGCTAATACGCTAACACGCTATGCTAATATGCTATGCTAATATGCTAATATGCTAATATGCTAATATGCTATGCTAATATGCTAATATGCTAATATACTAATATGCTATGCTAATATGCTAATATGCTAATATGCTATGCTAATATGCTAATATGTTAATATGCTAACACGCAATGCTAATATGCTGATATGCTATGCTAATATGCTAATATGCTAATATGCTATGCTAATATGCTAATATGCTAAAATGCTATGCTAATATGCTAATATGCTAATATGCTAATATGCTATGCTAATATGCTAATATGCTAATATGCTAATATGCTAATGTGCTAATATGCTAATATGCTAATATGCTAATATGCTATGCTAATATGCTAATATGCTAATATGCTATGCTAATATGCTATGCTAATACGCTAACACGCTATGCTAATATGCTAATATGCTAATATGCTAATATGCTATGCTAATATGCTATGCTAATATGCTATGTTATGTTAATATGCTAATATGCTAATATGCTAATATACTATGCTAATATGCTAATATGTTAATATGCTAATATGCTAATATGCTATGCTAATATGCTAATATACTAATACGCTAACACGCTATGCTAATATGCTAATATGCTAATATGCTAATATGTTATGCTAATATGCTATGCTAATATGCTAATATGTTAATATGCTAATATGCTATGCTAATATGTTATGCTAATATGCTAATGTGCTAATATGCTATGCTAATATGCTAATATGCTAATATGCTAATATGTTAATATGCTAACACGCTATCCTAATATGCTAATATGCTATGCTAATATGGTAATATGCTAATATGCTATGCTAATATGCTAATATGCTAATATGCTAATATGCTAATATGCTAATATGATATGCTAATATGTTAATATGCTAATATGCTAATATGCTAAGCTAATATGCTAATATGCTAATATGCTAATATGCTAATATGCTAATATGCTATGCTAATATGCTAATATGCTAATATGCTAATATGCTAATATGCTAATATGCTAATATGCTAATATGCTATGCTAATATGCTAATATGCTAATATGCTAATACGCTAACACGCTATGCTAATATGCTAATATGCTAATATGTTATGCTAATATGTTATGCTAATATGCTAAAATATTAATATGCTAATATGCTAATATGCTAATATGCTAATATGCTATGCTAATATACTAATATGCTAATATGCTAATATGTTAATATGCTAATATGCTATGCTAATATGCTAATATGTTAATATGCTAATATGCTATGCTAATATGCTAATATGCTAATATGCTAATACGCTAACACGCTATGCTAATATGCTAATATGCTAATATGCTAATATGCTAATATGCTAATACATTATGCTAATATGCTATGCTAATATGCTAATATGCTATGCTAATATGCTAATATGCTAATATGCTAATATGCTAATATGCTAATATGCTAATACGCTAATATGCTAACACGCTATGCTAATATGCTAATATGCTAATATGCTATGCTAATATGCTAATATGCTAATACGCTAACACGCTATGCTAATATGCTAATATGCTAATATGCTATGCTAATATGCTAATATGCTAATATATTAATATGCTATGCTAATATGCTAATACGCTAACACGCTATGCTAATATGCTGATATGCTAATATGCTAATATGCTTATATGCTATGCTAATATGCTAATATGCTAATATGCTAATATGCTAATTTATTAATATGCTATGCTAATATGCTAATATGCTAATATGCTAATATGCTAGGCTAATATGCTAATATGCTAATATGCTATGCTAATATGCTAATATGCTAATATGCTAATATGTTACGCTAACACGGTATGCTAATATGCTAATATGCTAATATGCTAATATGCTATGTTAATATGCTAATATACTAATATGCTAATATGCTAATATGCTAATATGCTATGCTAATATGCTAATATGCTAATATGCTAATATGCTAATATGCTAATACGCTAATATGCTAACACGCTATGCTAATATGCTAATATGCTAATATGCTATGCTAATATGCTAATATGCTAATACACTAACACGCTATGCTAATATGCTAATATGCTAATATGCTAATATGCTATGCTAATATGCTAATATGCTAATATGCTAATATGTTAATATGCTAATATGCTATGCTAATATGCTAATATGCTAATACGCTAATATACTAACATGCTATGCTAATATGCTAATATGCTAATATGCTAATATGCTATGCTAATATGCTAATATGCTAATATGCTAATATGCTATGCTAATATGCTAATATGCTAATATGCTAATATGCTAATATGCTATGCTAATATGCTAATATGCTAATGTGTTAATATGCTATGCTAATATGCTAATATGTTAATATGCTAATATGCTAATATGCTATGCTAATATGCTAATATGCTAATACGCTAACACGCTATGCTAATATGCTAATATGCTAATATGCTAATATGCTATGCTAATATGATATGCTAATATGCTAATATGCTAATATGCTAATATGCTAATACGCTAACACGCTATGCTAATATGCTAATATGCTAATATGCTAATATGCTATGCTTATACGCTAATATGCTAATATGCTAATATGCTAATATGCTATGCTAATATGCTAATATGCTAATATGTTAATATGCTAATATGCTAATGTGTTAATATGCTAATATATTAATATGCTAATATGCTAATATGCTAATATGCTAATATGCTATGCTAATACGCTAATATGCTAACACGCTATGCTAATATGCTAATATGCTAATATGCTAATACGCTAATATGCTAACACACTATGCTAATATGCTAATATGCTAATATGCTAATATGCTAATATGCTATGCTAATATGCTAATATGCTAATATGCTAATACGCTAACACGCTATGCTAATATGCTAATATGCTATGCTAATATGCTAATATGCTAATATGCTAATATGCTATGCTAATATGCTAATATGCTAATATGCTAATACGCTAACACGCTATGCTAATATGCTAATATGCTAATATTCTAATATGATAATATGCTATGCTAATATGCTAATATGATAATATGCTAATATGCTAATATGCTATACTAATATGCTAATACGCTAATACGCTAATACGCTAACACGCTATGCTAATATGCTAATATGCTAATATGCTAATATGCTATGCTAATATGCTAATATGCTAATATGCTAATATGCTATGCTAATATGCTAATATGCTAATATGCTAATATGTTAATACGCTAACACGGTATGCTAATATGCTTATATGCTAATATGCTAATATGCTATGTTAATATGCTAATATACTAATATGCTAATATGCTAATATGCTAATATGCTAATACGCTAACACGCTATGCTAATATGCTAATATGCTATGCTAATATGCTAATATACTAATATGCTAATTTCCTAATATGCTAATATGCTATGCTAATATCCTAATATGCTAATATGCTAATATGCTAATATGCTAATACGCTAATATGCTAACACGCTATGCTAATATGCTAATATGCTAATATGCTATGCTAATATGCTAATATGCTAATACGCTAACACGCTATGCTAATATGCTAATATGCTAATATGCTAATATGCTATGCTAATATGCTAATATGCTAATATGCTAATATGCTAATGTTAATATGCTAATATGCTATGCTAATATGCTAATATGCTAATACGCTAATATGCTAACATGCTATGCTAATATGCTAATATGTTAATATGCTAATATGCTATGCTAATATGCTAATATGCTAATATGCTAATATGCTATGCTAATATGCTAATATGTTAATATGCTAATATGCTATGCTAATATGCTAATATACTAATATGCTAATATGCTATGCTAATACGCTATGCTAACACGATATGCTAATATGCTAATATGCTAATATGCTAATACGCTAATATGCTAATATGCTAACACGCTATGCTAATATGCTAATATGCTAATATGCTAATATGCTAATACGCTAATATGCTAACACGCTATGCTAATATGCTAATATGCTATGCTAATATGCTAATATGCTAATACGCTAACACGCTATGCTAATATGCTATACTAATATGCTAATATGCTATGCTAATATGCTATGTTAATATGCTAATATGCTAATATGCTAATATGCTATGCTAATATGCTAATATGTTAATATGCTAATATGCTATGCTAATATGCTAATACGTTAATACGCTAACACGCTATGCTACTATGCTAATATGCTAATATGCTAATATGCTATGCTAATATGCTAATATGCTAATATGTTAATATGCTAATATGCTATGCTAATATGCTAATATGCTAATATGCTAATATGCTAATATGATATGCTAATATGCTATGCTAATATGCTAATATGCTAATACGCTAACACGCTATGCTAATATGCTATGCTAATATGCTAATATGCTAATATGCTATGCTAATATGCTAATACGCTAACACGCTATGCTAATATGCTAATATGTTAATATGCTAATATGCTATGCTAATATGCTAATATGCTAATATGCTATGCTAATATGCTAATATGCTAATATGCTAATATGCTATGCTAATATGCTAATATGCTAATATGCTAATATGCTATGTTAATATGCTAAATATGGTAATATGCTAATATGCTATGCTAATATGCTAATATGCTAATATGCTAATACGCTAACACGCTATGCTAATATGCTAATATGCTAATATGCTAATATGCTATGCTAATATGCTAATATGCTAATATGCTAATATGCTAATATGCTATGCTAATATGCTAATATGCTAATATGCTAATATGCTAATATGTTAATATGCTATGCTAATATGCTAATATGCTAACATGCTAATACGCTAACACGCTATGCTAATATGCTATGCTAATATGCTAATATGCTATGCTAATATGCTAATATGCTAATATGTTAATATGCTATGCTAATATGTTAATATGCTAATATGCTAATATGCTAACACGCTATGTTAATATGCTAATATGCTAATATGCTAATATGCTAATATGCTAATACGCTAATATGCTAACACGCTATGCTAATATGCTAACATGCTAATATGCTAATATGCTATGCTAATATGCTAATATGCTAATATGCTAACACGCTATGCTAATATGCTATGCTAATATGCTAATATGCTAATATGCTAAGCTAATATGCTAATATGCTAATATGCTAATATGCTAATATGCTAATATGCTAATATGCTAATATGCTAATATGCTATGCTAATATGCTAATATGCTAATATGCTATGCTAATATGCTAATATGCTAATATGCTAACACGCTATGCTAATATGTTAATATGCTAATATGTTAATATGCTATGCTAATATGCTATGCTAATACGCTAACACGTTATGCTAATATGCTAATATGCTAATATGCTATGTTAATATGCTAATATGTTAATATGCTAATATGCTAATATGCTAATATGCTAATATGCTATGCTAATATACTAATATGCTAATATGCTAATATGCTATGTTAATATGCTAATATGCTAATATGCTAATATGCTAATATGCTAATATGCTATGCTAATATGCTAATATGCTAATATGCTAATATGCTATGCTAATATGCTAATATGCTAATATGCTAATATGCTATGCTAATATGCTAATATGCTAATTTGCTAATATGCTATGCTAATATGCTAATATGCTTATATGCTATGTTAATATGCTAATATGCTAATATGCTAATATGCTATGCTAATATGCTAATATGCTAATATGCTAATATGCTATGCTAATATGCTAATATGCTAATATGCTAATATGCTAATACGCTAACACGCTATGCTAATATGCTAATATGCTATGCTAATATGCTAATATACTAATATGCTAATTTGCTAATATGCTAATATGCTATGCTAATATGCTAATATGCTAATATGCTAATATGCTAATATGCTAATATGCTAATACGCTAATATGCTAACACGCTATGCTAATATGCTAATATACTAATATGCTAATATGCTATGCTAATACGCTATGCTAACACGATATGCTAATATGCTAATATGCTAAAATGCTAATACGCTAATACGCTAATATTCTAACACGCTATGCTAATATGCTAATATGCTAATATGCTAATATGCTATGCTAATATGCTAATATGCTAATATACTATGCTAATATACTATGCTAATATGCTAATATGCTAATATGTTAATATGCTAATATGCTATGCTAATATGCTAATATGCTAATACACTAACACGCTATGCTAATATGTTAATATGCTAATATGCTATGCTAATATGCTAATATGCTAATATGCTATGCTAATATGCTAATATGCTAATATGCTAATATGCTAATACGCTAATATGCTAATATGCTAATATGCTAATACGCTAACACGCTATGCTAATATGCTAATATGCTATGCTAATATGCTAATATACTAATATGCTAATTTGCTAATATGCTAATATGCTATGCTAATATGCTAATATGCTAATATGCTAATATGCTAATATGCTAATATGCTAATACGCTAATATGCTAACACGCTATGCTAATATGCTAATATGCTAATATGCTAATATGCTATGCTAATATGCTAATATGCTAATACGCTAACACGCTATGCTAATATGCTAATATGCTAATATGCTAATATGCTATGCTATGCTAATATGCTAATATGCTAATATGCTAATATGCTAATATGCTAATATGCTAATGTTAATATGCTAATATGCTATGCTAATATGCTAATATGCTAATACGCTAATATGCTAACATGCTATGCTAATATGCTAATATGCTAATATGCTAATATGCTATGCTAATATGCTAATATGCTAATATGCTAATATGCTATGCTAATATGCTAATATGTTAATATGCTAATATGCTATGCTAATATGCTAATATACTAATATGCTAATATGCTATGCTAATACGCTATGCTAACACGATATGCTAATATGCTAATATGCTAAAATGCTAATACGCTAATACGCTAATATGCTAACACGCTATGCTAATATGCTAATATGCTAATATGCTAATATGCTATGCTAATATGCTAATATGCTAATATACTATGCTAATATACTATGCTAATATGCTAATATGCTAATATGTTAATATGCTAATATGCTATGCTAATATGCTAATATGCTAATACACTAACACGCTATGCTAATATGTTAATATGCTAATATGCTATGCTAATATGCTAATATGCTAATATGCTAATATGCTATGCTAATATGCTAATATGCTAATATGCTAATATGCTAATATGCTAATACGCTAATATGCTAACACGCTATGCTAATATGCTAATATGCTAATATGCTAATATGCTAATATACTATGCTAATATGCTAATATGCTAATACGCTAATACGCTATGCTAATATGCTAATATGCTAATATGCTATGCTAATATGCTAATATGATAATATGCTAATATGCTAATATGCTATGCTAATATGCTAATATGCTAATACACTAACTCGCTATGCTAATATGCTAATATACTAATATGCTAATATGCTATGCTGATATGCTAATATGCTAATATGCTAATATGCTAATATGCTAATATGCTAATATGCTATGCTAATATGCTAATATGCTAATATGCTAATATGCTAATACGCTAACACGCTATGCTAATATGCTAATATGCTAATATGCTAATATGCTAATATGCTATGCTAATATGCTAATATGTTAATATGCTAATATGCTATGCTAATATGCTAATATGCTAATATGATAATATGCTAATATGCTAATATGCTAATATGCTAATATGCTAATATGCTATGCTAATACGCTAATATGCTAACACGCTATGCTAATATGCTAATATGCTAACACGCTATGCTAATATGCTAACACGCTATGCTAATATGCTAATATGCTAATATGCTAATACGCTAATATGCTAACACGCTATGCTAATATGCTAATATGCTAATATGCTAATATGCTAATATGCTATACTAATATGCTAATATGCTAATACGCTAACACGCTATGCTAATATGCTATGCTAATATGCTAACACGCTATGCTAATATGCTAATATGCTAATATGCTAATATGCTAATATGCTATACTAATATGCTAATATGCTAATACGCTAACACGCTATGCTAATATGCTATGCTAATATGCTAATATGCTAATATGCTAATATGCTATGCTAATATGCTAATATGCTAATATACTAATATGCTATGCTAATATGCTAATATGCTAATATGCTATGCTAATATGCTAATATGTTAATATGCTAACACGCAATGCTAATATGCTGATATGCTATGCTAATATGCTAATATGCTAATATGCTATGCTAATATGCTAATATGCTAAAATGCTATGCTAATATGCTAATATGCTAATATGCTAATATGCTATGCTAATATGCTAATATGCTAATATGCTAATATGCTAATATGCTAATATGCTAATATGCTAATATGCTAATATGCTATGCTAATATGCTAATATGCTAATATACTATGCTAATATGCTATGCTAATACGCTAACACGCTATGCTAATATGCTAATATGCTAATATGCTAATATGCTAATATGCTATGCTAATATGCTATGCTAATATGCTATGTTATGTTAATATGCTAATATGCTAATATGCTAATATACTATGCTAATATGCTAATATGTTAATATGCTAATATGCTAATATGCTATGCTAATATGCTAATATGCTAATACGCTAACACGCTATGCTAATATGCTAATATGCTAATATGCTAATATGCTAATATGCTAATATGCTAATATGTTAATATGCTAATATGTTAATATGCTAATATGTTAATATGCTAATATGCTAATATGCTATGCTAATATGCTAATATGCTAATATGCTAATATGCTAATATGCTAATATGCTATGCTAATATGCTAATATGCTAATATGCTAATATGCTAATATGCTAATATGCTATGCTAATATGCTAATATGCTAATATGCTAATATGCTATGTTAATATGCTATGTTAATATGCTAATATGCTATGCTAATATGTTAATATGCTAATATGCTAATATGCTAACATGCTATGCTAATATGTTGTGCTAATATGCTAATATGCTATGCTAATATGCTAATATACTAATATGCTAATATGCTATGCTAATATGCTAATATGCTAATACGCTAACACGCTATGCTAATATGCTAATATGCTAATATGCTAATATGCTAATATGCTAATATGCTAATATGCTAATATGCTATGCTAATATGCTAATATGCTAATATGTTAATATGCTAATATGCTATGCTAATATGCTAATATGATATGCTAATATGCTATGCTAATATGCTAATATGCTAATACGCTAACACGCTATGCTAATATGCTAATATGCTATGCTAATATGCTAATATGCTAATATGCTATGCTAATATGCTAATATGCTAATACGCTAACACGCTATGCTAATATGCTATTATGCTAATATGCTAATATGCTATACTAATATGCTAATATGCTAATATGCTAATATGCTATGCTAATATGCTAATATGCTAATATGCTAATATGCTAATATGCTAATATGCTATGTTAATATGCTAAATATGGTAATATGCTAATATGCTATGCTAATATGATAATATGCTAATACGCTAACACGCTATGCTAATATGCTAATATGCTAATATGCTATGCTAATATGCTAATATGCTAATATGCTATGCTAATATGCTATGCTAATATACTAATATGCTAATATGCTAATATGCTATGCTAATATGCTAATATGCTAATATGCTTATATGCTAATATGCTTATATGCTAATATGCTATGCTAATATGCTAATATGCTAATACGCTAACACGCTATGCTAATATGATAATATGCTAATATGCTAATATGCTATGCTAATATGCTAATATGCTAATATGCTAATATGCTATGCTAATATGCTATGCTAATATGCTAATATGCTAATATGCTAATATGCTAATATGCTAACACGCTATGCTAATATGCTAATATGCTAATATGCTAATATGCTAATACGCTAATATGCTAACACGCTATGCTAATATGCTAATATGCTAATATACTAATATGCTATGCTAATATGCTAATATGCTAATACGCTAACACGCTATGCTAATATGCTATGCTAATATGCTAATATGCTAATATGCTAATATGCTAATATGCTATGCTAATATGCTAATATGCTAATATGCTAATATGCTATGCTAATATGCTAATATGCTAATATGCTAATATGCTAATATGCTATGCTAATATGCTAATATGCTAATACGCTAACACGCTATGCTAATATGCTAATATGCTAATATGCTAATATGCTAATATGCTATGCTAATATGCTATGCTAATATGCTAATATGTTAATATGCTAATATGCTATGCTAATATGCTAATATGCTAATATGCTATGCTAATATGCTAATATGCTAATATGCTAATATGCTATGCTAATATGCTAATATGCTAATATGCTATGCTATGCTAATATGCTAATATGCTAATATGCTAATATGCTAATATGTTAATATGCTAATATGCTATGCTAATATGCTAATATGCTAATATGCTAATATGCTATGCTAATATGCTAATATGCTAATATGCTAATACGCTAATATGCTAATATGCTAATATGCTAATATACAAATATGCTAATATGCTAATATGCTATGCTAATATGCTAATATGTTAATATGCTAATATGCTATGCTAATATGCTAATATGCTAATATGCTAATATGCTAATATGCTAATATGCTAATATGCTGATACGCTATGCTAGCACGCTATGCTAATATGCTAATATGCTAATATGCTAATATGCTATGCAAATATGCTAATAGTGCTAATATGCTAATACGCTAACACGCTATGCTATGCTAATATGCTAATATGCTAATATGCTAATATGCTATGCTAATATGCTAATATGCTAATATGCTAATATGCTATGCTAATATGCTAATATGCTAATACGCTAACACGCTATGCTAATATGCTAATATGCTAATATGCTATGCTAATATGCTAATATGCTAATATGCTATGCTAATATGCTAATATGCTAATCTGCTAATATGTTAATATGCTAATATGCTAATATGCTATGCTAATATGCTAATATGCTAATATGCTAATATGCTAATATGCTAATCTGCTAATATGCTAATATGCTAATATGCTAATATGCTAATATGCTAATATGCTTATATGCTATGCTAATATGCTAATTTGCTAATATGCTATGCTAATATGCTAATATGCTAATATGCTAATATGCTTATATGCTATGTTAATATGCTAATATGCTAATATGCTAATATGCTATGCTAATATGCTAATATGCTAATATGCTAATATGCTAATATGCTAATATGCTAATATGCTAATATGCTAATAAGCTAACACGCTATGCTAATATGCTAATATGCTATGCTAATATGCTAATATATTAATATGCTAATATGCTAATATGCTAATATGCTATGCTAATATGCTAATATTCTAATATACTAATATAATACGCTAATATGCTAACACGCTATGCTAATATGCTAATATGCTAATATGCTAATATGCTATGCTAATATGCTAATATGCTAATACGCTAACATGCTATGTTAATATGCTAATATGCTAATATGTTAATATGCTAATATGCTAATATGCTAATATGCTAATATGCTATGCTAATATGCTAATATGCTAATACGTTAACACGCTATGCTAATATGCTAATATGCTAATATGCTAATATGCTAATATGCTATGCTAATATGCTAATATGCTAATATGCTATATTAATATGCTAATATGCTATGCTAATATGCTAATATGCTAATACGCTATGCTAACATGCTATGCTAATATGCTAATATGCTAATATGCTATGCTAATATGCTAATATGCTAATATGCTATGCTAATATGCTAATATGTTAATATGCTAATATGCTATGCTAATATGCTAATATAATATGCTAATATGCTATGCTAATACGCTATGCTAACACGCTATGCTAATATGCTAATATGCTAATATGCTATGCTAATACGCTATCCTAACACGCTATGCTAATATGCTAATATGCTAATATGCTAATTTGCTAATATGCTAATATGCTATGCTAATATGCTAATATGCTAATACGCTAACACGCTATGCTAATATGCTATGCTAATATGCTAATATGCTAATATGCTAATATGCTATGCTAATATGCTAATATGTTAATATGCTAATATGCTATGCTAATATGCTAATATGCTAATATGCTAATATGCTATGCTAATATGCTAATATGCTAATACGCTAACATGCTAATATGCTAATATGCTAATATGCTATGTTAATATGTTAATATGCTAATATGTTAATATGCTAATATGCTATGCTAATATAGTAATATGCTAATATGCTATGCTAATATACTAATATGCTAATATGCTATGCTAATATCTTAATATGCTAATATGCTAATATGCTATGCTAATATGTTAATATGCTAATATGCTATGTTAATATGCTAATATGCTAATATGCTAATATGCTATGCTAATATGCTAATATGTTAATATGCTAATATGCTATGCTAATATGCTAATATGCTAATACGCTAATATGCTAATATGCTAATATGCTAATATGCTATGCTAATATGCTAATATGCTAATATGCTAATATGCTATGCTAATATGCTAATATGCTAATATACTAATATGCTATGCTAATATGCTAATATGCTAATACGCTAACACGCTATGCTAATATGCTAATATGCTAATATGCTAATATGCTAATATGCTAATACGCTAACACGCTATGCTAATATGGTAATATGCTAATATGCTAATATGCTATACTAATATGCTAATATGCTAATATGCTAATATGCTAATATGCTATGCTAATATGCTAATATGCTAATATGCTAATATGCTATGCTAATATGCTAATATGCTAATATGCTAATATGCTAATATGCTATGCTAATATGCTAATATGCTAATATGCTATGCTAATATGAAATGCTAATATGCTAATACGCTAATATGCTAACTAGCTATGCTAATATGCTATGCTAACATGCTAATATGTTAATATGCTAATATGATAATATGCTAATATGATAATATGCTATGCTAATATGCTAAGCTAATATGCTAATATGCTATGCTATTATGCTAATATGCTAATATGCTAATACGTTAATATGCTATGCTAATATGCTAATATGCTAATATGTTAATATGCTAATATGCTAATATGCTAATATGCTAATATGCTAATGTACTATGCTAATACGCTAATATGCTAACACGCTATGCTAATATGCTAATATGCTAATATGCTAATATGCTAATATGCTAATACGTTAATATGCTAATACGTTAATATGCTAACATGTTATGCTAATATGCTAATATGCTAATATGCTAATATGCTAATATGCTAATATGTTAATATGCTAATACTCTAACACGCTATGCTAATATGCTAATATGCTAATATGCTAATATGCTAACACGCTATGCTAATATGCTAACATGCTAATATGCTAATATGCTATGCTAATATGCTAATATGCTAATATGCTAACACGCTATGCTAATATGCTATGCTAATATGCTAATATGCTAATATGCTAAGCTAATATGCTAATATGCTAATATGCTAATATGCTAATATGCTAATATGCTAATATGCTAATATGCTAATATGCTAATATGCTATGCTAATATGCTAATATGCTAATATGCTATGCTAATATGCTAATATGCTAATACGCTAACACGCTATGCTAATATGCTAATATGCTAATATGTTAATATGCTCTGCTAATATGCTATGCTAATACGCTAACACGTTATGCTAATATGCTAATATGCTAATATGTTAATATGCTAATATGTTAATATGCTAATATGCTAATATGCTAATATGCTAATATGCTATGCTACTATGCTAATATGCTAATATGCTAATATGCTATGTTAATATGCTAATATGCTAATATGCTAATATGCTAATATGCTAATATGCTAATATGCTATGCTAATATGCTAATATGCTAATATGCTAATATGCTATGCTAATATGCTAATATGCTAATATGCTATGCTAATATGCTAATATGCTAATTTGCTAATATGCTATGCTAATATGCTAATATGCTTATATGCTATGTTAATATGCTAATATGCTAATATGCTAATATGCTATGCTAATATGCTAATATGCTAATATGCTAATATGCTATGCTAATATGCTAATATGCTAATATGCTAATATGCTAATACGCTAACACGCTATGCTAATATGCTAATATGCTATGCTAATATGCTAATATACTAATATGCTAATTTGCTAATATGCTAATATGCTATGCTAATATGCTAATATGCTAATATGCTAATATGCTAATATGCTAATATGCTAATACGCTAATATGCTAACACGCTATGCTAATATGCTAATATACTAATATGCTAATATGCTATGCTAATACGCTATGCTAACACGATATGCTAATATGCTAATATGCTAAAATGCTAATACGCTAATACGCTAATATTCTAACACGCTATGCTAATATGCTAATATGCTAATATGCTAATATGCTATGCTAATATGCTAATATGCTAATATGCTATGCTAATATGCTAATATGCTAATATACTATGCTAATATACTATGCTAATATGCTAATATGCTAATATGTTAATATGCTAATATGCTATGCTAATATGCTAATATGCTAATACACTAACACGCTATGCTAATATGTTAATATGCTAATATGCTATGCTAATATGCTAATATGCTAATATGCTATGCTAATATGCTAATATGCTAATATGCTAATATGCTAATACGCTAATATGCTAATATGCTAATATGCTAATATGCTAATACGCTAACACGCTATGCTAATATGCTAATATGCTATGCTAATATGCTAATATACTAATATGCTAATTTGCTAATATGCTAATATGCTATGCTAATATGCTAATATGCTAATATGCTAATATGCTAATATGCTAATATGCTAATACGCTAATATGCTAACACGCTATGCTAATATGCTAATATGCTAATATGCTAATATGCTATGCTAATATGCTAATATGCTAATACGCTAACACGCTATGCTAATATGCTAATATGCTAATATGCTAATATGCTATGCTATGCTAATATGCTAATATGCTAATATGCTAATATGCTAATATGCTAATATGCTAATGTTAATATGCTAATATGCTATGCTAATATGCTAATATGCTAATACGCTAATATGCTAACATGCTATGCTAATATGCTAATATGCTAATATGCTAATATGCTATGCTAATATGCTAATATGCTAATATGCTAATATGCTATGCTAATATGCTAATATGTTAATATGCTAATATGCTATGCTAATATGCTAATATACTAATATGCTAATATGCTATGCTAATACGCTATGCTAACACGATATGCTAATATGCTAATATGCTAAAATGCTAATACGCTAATACGCTAATATGCTAACACGCTATGCTAATATGCTAATATGCTAATATGCTAATATGCTAGCTATGCTAATACTATGCTAATATACTATGCTAATATGCTAATATGCTAATATGTTAATATGCTAATATGCTATGCTAATATGCTAATATGCTAATACACTAACACGCTATGCTAATATGTTAATATGCTAATATGCTATGCTAATATGCTAATATGCTAATATGCTAATATGCTATGCTAATATGCTAATATGCTAATATGCTAATATGCTAATATGCTAATACGCTAATATGCTAACACGCTATGCTAATATGCTAATATGCTAATATGCTAATATGCTAATATACTATGCTAATATGCTAATATGCTAATACGCTAATACGCTATGCTAATATGCTAATATGCTAATACACTAACTCGCTATGCTAATATGCTAATATACTAATATGCTAATATGCTATGCTAATATGCTAATATGCTAATATGCTAATATGCTAATATGCTAATATGCTAATATGCTAATATGCTATGCTAATATGCTAATATGCTAATATGCTAATACGCTAACACGCTATGCTAATATGCTAATATGCTAATATGCTAATATGCTAATATGCTATGCTAATATGCTAATATGTTAATATGCTAATATGCTATGCTAATATGCTAATATGCTAATATGATAATATGCTAATATGCTAATATGCTAATATGCTAATATGCTATGCTAATACGCTAATATGCTAACACGCTATGCTAATATGCTAATATGCTAACACGCTATGCTAATATGCTAACACGCTATGCTAATATGCTAATATGCTAATATGCTAATACGCTAATATGCTAACACGCTATGCTAATATGCTAATATGCTAATATGCTAATATGCTATGCTAATATGCTAATATGCTAATACGCTAACACGCTATGCTAATATGCTATGCTAATATGCTAATATGCTAATATGCTAATATGCTATGCTAATATGCTAATATGCTAATATACTAATATGCTATGCTAATATGCTAATATGCTAATATGCTATGCTAATATGCTAATATGTTAATATGCTAACACGCAATGCTAATATGCTGATATGCTATGCTAATATGCTAATATGCTAATATGCTATGCTAATATGCTAATATGCTAAAATGCTATGCTAATATGCTAATATGCTAATATGCTAATATGCTATGCTAATATGCTAATATGCTAATATGCTAATATGCTAATATGCTAATATGCTAATATGCTAATATGCTAATATGCTATGCTAATATGCTAATATGCTAATATGCTATGCTAATATGCTATGCTAATACGCTAACACGCTATGCTAATATGCTAATATGCTAATATGCTAATATGCTATGCTAATATGCTATGCTAATATGCTATGTTATGTTAATATGCTAATATGCTAATATGCTAATATACTATGCTAATATGCTAATATGTTAATATGCTAATATGCTAATATGCTATGCTAATATGCTAATATGCTAATATGCTAATACGCTAACACGCTATGCTAATATGCTAATATGCTAATATGCTAATATGCTAATATGCTAATATGATATGCTAATATGTTAATATGCTAATATGTTAATATGCTAATATGCTAATATGCTATGCTAATATGCTAATATGCTAATATGCTAATATGCTAATATGCTATGCTAATATGCTAATATGCTAATATGCTAATATGCTAATATGCTAATATGCTAATATGCTATGCTAATATGCTAATATGCTAATATGCTAATATGCTATGTTAATATGCTATGTTAATATGCTAATATGCTATGCTAATATGTTAATATGCTAATATGCTAATATGCTAACATGCTATGCTAATATGTTGTGCTAATATGCTAATATGCTATGCTAATATGCTAATATACTAATATGCTAATATGCTATGCTAATATGCTAATATGCTAATACGCTAACACGCTATGCTAATATGCTAATATGCTAATATGCTAATATGCTAATATGCTAATATGCTAATATGCTATGCTAATATGCTAATATGCTAATATGCTAATATGTTAATATGCTAATATGCTATGCTAATATGCTAATATGATATGCTAATATGCTATGCTAATATGCTAATATGCTAATACGCTATGCTAATATGCTAATATGCTAATATGCTAATATGCTAATATGCTAATATGCTATGCTAATATGCTATGCTAATATGCTAATATGCTAATATGCTAATACGCTAACACGCTATGCTAATATGCTAATATGCTATGCTAATATGCTAATATGCTAATATGCTAATATGCTATGCTAATATGCTAATATGCTAATATGCTAATACGCTAACACGCTAACACGCTATGCTAATATGCTAATATGCTAATATTCTAATATGCTAATATGCTATGCTAATATGCTAATATGATAATATGCTAATATGCTAATATGCTATACTAATATGCTAATACGCTAATACGCTAATACGCTAATACGCTAACACGCTATGCTAATATGCTAATATGCTAATATGCTATGCTAATATGCTAATATGCTAATATGCTAATATGCTATGCTAATATGCTAATATGCTAATATGCTAATATGTTAATACGCTAACACGGTATGCTAATATGCTAATATGCTAATATGCTAATATGCTATGTTAATATGCTAATATACTAATATGCTAATATGCTAATATGCTAATATGCTATGCTAATATGCTAATATGCTAATATGCTAATATGCTAATATGCTAATATGCTAATACGCTAATATGCTAACACGCTATGCTAATATGCTAATATGCTAATATGCTATGCTAATATTCTAATATGCTAATACGCTAACACGCTATGCTAATATGCTAATATGCTATGCTAATATGCTAATATGCTATGCTAATATGCTAATATGTTAATATGCTAATATGATAATATGCTAATATGATAATATGCTATGCTAATATGCTAAGCTAATATGCTAATATGCTATGCTATTATGCTAATATGCTAATATGCTAATACGTTAATATGCTATGCTAATATGCTAATATGCTAATATGTTAATATGCTAATATGCTAATATGCTAATATGCTAATATGCTAATGTACTATGCTAATACGCTAATATGCTAACACGCTATGCTAATATGCTAATATGCTAATATGCTAATATGCTAATATGCTAATACGTTAATATGCTAATACGTTAATATGCTAACATGTTATGCTAATATGCTAATATGCTAATATGCTAATATGCTAATATGTTAATATGCTAATACTCTAACACGCTATGCTAATATGCTAATATGCTAATATGCTAACACGCTATGCTAATATGCTAACATGCTAATATGCTAATATGCTATGCTAATATGCTAATATGCTAATATGCTAACACGCTATGCTAATATGCTATGCTAATATGCTAATATGCTAATATGCTAAGCTAATATGCTAATATGCTAATATGCTAATATGCTAATATGCTAATATGCTAATATGCTAATATGCTAATATGCTATGCTAATATGCTAATATGCTAATATGCTATGCTAATATGCTAATATGCTAATACGCTAACACGCTATGCTAATATGCTATGCTAATATGTTAATATGCTATGCTAATATGCTATGCTAATACGCTAACACGTTATGCTAATATGCTAATATGCTATGTTAATATGCTAATATGTTAATATGCTAATATGCTAATATGCTAATATGCTAATATGCTATGCTAATATGCTAATATGCTAATATGCTAATATGCTATGTTAATATGCTAATATGCTAATATGCTAATATGCTAATATGCTAATATGCTAATATGCTATGCTAATATGCTAATATGCTAATATGCTAATATGCTATGCTAATATGCTAATATGCTAATATGCTAATATGCTATGCTAATATGCTAATATGCTAATTTGCTAATATGCTATGCTAATATGCTAATATGCTTATATGCTATGTTAATATGCTAATATGCTAATATGCTAATATGCTATGCTAATATGCTAATATGCTAATATGCTAATATGCTATGCTAATATGCTAATATGCTAATATGCTAATATGCTAATACGCTAACACGCTATGCTAATATGCTAATATGCTATGCTAATATGCTAATATACTAATATGCTAATTTTAATTTGCTAATATGCTAATATGCTATGCTAATATGCTAATATGCTAATATGCTAATATGCTAATATGCTAATATGCTAATACGCTAATATGCTAACACGCTATGCTAATATGCTAATATACTAATATGCTAATATGCTATGCTAATACGCTATGCTAACACGATATGCTAATATGCTAATATGCTAAAATGCTAATACGCTAATACGCTAATATTCTAACACGCTATGCTAATATGCTAATATGCTAATATGCTAATATGCTATGCTAATATGCTAATATGCTAATATACTATGCTAATATACTATGCTAATATGCTAATATGCTAATATGTTAATATGCTAATATGCTATGCTAATATGCTAATATGCTAATACACTAACACGCTATGCTAATATGTTAATATGCTAATATGCTATGCTAATATGCTAATATGCTAATATGCTATGCTAATATGCTAATATGCTAATATGCTAATATGCTAATACGCTAATATGCTAATATGCTAATATGCTAATATGCTAATATGCTAATACGCTAACACGCTATGCTAATATGCTAATATGCTATGCTAATATGCTAATATACTAATATGCTAATTTGCTAATATGCTATGCTAATATGTTAATATGCTAATATGCTATGCTAATATGCTAATATGCTAATATGCTAATATGTTAATATGCTATGCTAATATGCTAATATGTTAATATGCTATATGCTAATATGCTATGCTAATATGCTAATATGCTAATACGCTAACACGCTATGCTAATATGCTAATATGCTAATATGCTAATATGCTATGCTAATATGATATGCTAATATGCTAATATGCTAATACGCTAACACGCTATGCTAATATGCTAATATGCTAATATGCTAATATGCTATGCTTATACGCTAATATGCTAATATGCTAATATGCTATGCTAATATGCTAATATGCTAATATGTTAATATGCTAATATGCTAATGTGTTAATATGCTAATATATTAATATGCTAATATGCTAATATGCTAATATGCTAATAAGCTATGCTAATACGCTAATATGCTAACACGCTATGCTAATATGCTAATATGCTAATATGCTAATATGCTAATACGCTAATATGCTAACACACTATGCTAATATGCTAATATGCTAATATGCTAATATGCTAATATGCTATGCTAATATGCTAATATACTAATATGCTAATACGCTAACACGCTATGCTAATATGCTATGCTAATATGCTATACTAATATGCTAATATGCTAATATGCTAATATGCTATGCTAATATGCTAATACGCTAACACGCTATGCTAATATGCTAATATTCTAATATGCTAATATGCTATGCTAATATGCTAATATGATAATATGATAATATGCTAATATGCTAATATGCTATACTAATATGCTAATATGCTAATACGCTAACACGCTATGCTAATATGCTAATATGCTAATATACTAATATGCTATGCTAATATGCTAATATGCTAATATGCTAATATGCTAATATGCTATGCTAATATGCTAATATGCTAATATGCTAATATGCTAATATGCTAATATGCTATGCTAATATGCTAATATGCTAATATGCTAATACGCTAACACGCTATGCTAATATGCTAATATGCTAATATGCTATGCTAATATGCTAAGATGCTAATATGCTAATATGCTAATATACTATGCTAATATGCTAATATGCTAATATGCTAATATGCTATGCTAATATGCTAATATGCTAATATGCTAATATGCTAATATGCTAATATGCTAATATGTTAATATGCTAATATGCTAATATGCTATGCTAATATGCTAATATGCTAATATGCTAATATGCTAATATGCTATGCTAATATGCTAATATGCTAATATGCTAATATGCTATGCTAATATGCTAATATGTTAATATGCTAATATGCTAATATGCTATGCTAATATGTTAATATGCTAATATGCTATGTTAATATGCTAATATGCTAATATGCTAATATGCAAATATGCTATGCTAATACGCTAATATGCTAACACGCTATGCTAATATGCTAATATGCTAATATGCTAATATGCTAATACGCTAATATGCTAACACGCTATGCTAATATGCTAATATGCTAATATGCTAATATGCTATGCTAATATGCTAATATGCTAATACGCTAACACGCTATGCTAATATGCTATGCTAATATGCTAATATGCTAATATGCTAATATGCTAATATGTTAATATGCTAATACGCTAACACGCTATGCTAATATGCTATGCTAATATGCTAATATGCTAATATGCTATGTTAATATGCTATGCTAATATGCTAATATGCTAATATGCTAATTTGCTAATATGCTATGCTAATATGCTAATATGCTAATACGCTAACACGCTATGCTAATATGCTAATATGCTAATATGCTAATATGCTATGCTAATATGCTAATATGCTTAATATGCTAATATGCTAATATGCTATGCTAATATGAAATGCTAATATGCTAATACGCTAATATGCTAACTAGCTATGCTAATATGCTATGCTAACATGCTAATATGTTAATATGCTAATATGATAATATGCTAATATGATAATATGCTATGCTAATATGCTAATAAGCTAATATGCTAATATGCTATGCTATTATGCTAATATGCTAATATGCTAATACGTTAATATGCTATGCTAATATGCTAATATGCTAATATGGTAATATGTTAATATGCTAATATGCTAATATGCTAATATGCTAATATGCTAATGTACTATGCTAATACGCTAATATGCTAACACGCTATGCTAATATGCTAATATGCTAATATGCTAATATGCTAATACGTTAATATGCTAACATGCTATGCTAATATGCTAATATACTAATATGCTAATATGCTAATATGTTAATATGCTAATACTCTAATATAACACGCTATGCTAATATGCTAATATGCTAATATGCTAATATGCTAATATGCTAATATGCTATGCTAATATGCTAATATGCTAATACGCTAACACGCTATGCTAATATGCTAATATGCTAATATGCTATGCTAATATGCTAATTTGCTATGCTAATATGCTAATATGCTAATATACTATGCTAATATACTATGCTAATATGCTAATATGCTAATATGCTATGCTAATATGCTAATATGCTAATATGCTAATACACTAACACGCTATGCTAATATGTTAATATGCTAATATGCTATGCTAATATGCTAATATGTTAATATGCTAATATGCTATGCTAATATGCTAATATGCTAATATGCTAATATGCTAATATGTTAATACGCTAACATGCTAACACGCTATGCTGATATGCTAATATGCTAATATGCTAATATGCTAATATGCTATGCTAATATGCTAATGTGCTAATACGCTAACACGCTATGCTAATATGCTAATATGCTAATATGCTAATATGCTATGCTAATATGCTAATGTGCTAATACGCTAACACGCTATGCTAATATGCTAATATGCTAATATGCTAATATGCTATGCTAATATGCTAATATGCTAATATGCTAATATGATAATATGCTAATATGCTAATATGCTATGCTAATATGCTAATATGCTAATATGCTAATATGCTAATACGCTAACTCGCTATGCTAATATGCTAATATGCTAATATGCTAATATGCTATGCTAATATGCTAATATGCTAATATGCTAATATGCTAATATGCTATGCTAATATGCTAATATGCTAATATGTTAATATGCTAATATGTTAATATGGTAATACGCTAATATGCTATGCTAATATGCTAATATGCTAATATGCTAATATGCTAATATGCTAATATGTTAATATGCTAATATGCTATGCTAATATGTTAATATGCTAATATGCTAATATGCTAATATGCTATGTTAATACGCTAATATGCTAATATGCTAATATGCTAATATGCTAACATGCTATGCTAATATGCTAATATGCTAATATGCTAATATGCTAATATGCTAATATGCTATGCTAATATGCTAATATGCTAATATGCTAATATGCTAATGTACTATGCTAATACGCTAATATGCTAACACGCTATGCTAATATGCTAATATGCTAATATGCTAATATGCTAATACGTTAATATGCTAACATGCTATGCTAATATGCTAATATGCTAATATGCTAATATGCTAATATGTTAATATGCTAATACTCTATGTTAACACGCTATGCTAATATGCTAATATGCTAATATGCTAATATGCTAATATGCTATGCTAATATGCTAATATGCTAATACGCTAACACGCTATGCTAATATGCTAATATGCTAATATGCTATGCTAATATGCTAATTTGCTATGCTAATATACTAATATGCTAATATGCTAATATGCTAATATGCTAATATGCTAATATACTATGCTAATATACTATGCTAATATACTATGCTAATATGCTAATATGCTAATATGAATTGCTAATATGCTATGCTGATATGCTAATACACTAACACGCTATGCTAATATGTTAATATGCTAATATGCTATGCTAATATGCTAATATGTTAATATGCTAATATGCTATGCTAATATGCTAATATGCTAATATGCTAATATGCTATGCTAATATGCTAATACGCTAACATGCTAACACGCTATGCTAATATGCTAATATGCTAATATGCTAATATGCTAATATGCTATGCTAATATGCTAATATGCTAATACGCTAACACGCTATGCTAATATGCTAATATGCTAATATGCTAATATAATATGCTATGCTAATATGCTAATATGCTAATATAATAATATGCTAATATGCTAATATGCTATGCTAATATGCTAATATGCTAATATGCTAATATGCTAATATGCTAACTCGCTATGCTAATATGCTATGCTAATATGCTAATATGCTATGCTAATATGCTAATATGCTAATATGTTAATATGCTAATATGTTAATATGCTAATACGCTAATATGCTATGCTAATATGCTAATATGCTAATATGCTAATATGCTAATATGCTAATATGCTAATATGCTATGCTAATATGCTAATATGTTAATATGCTAATATGCTATGCTAATATGTTAATATGCTAATATGCTAATATGCTATGTTAATACGCTAATATGCTAATATGCTAATATGCTAATATGCTAACATGCTATGCTAATATGCTAATATGCTAATATGCTAATATGCTAATATGCTAATATGCTATGCTAATATGCTAATATACTAATATGCTAATATGCTAATATGCTAATATGCTAACACGCTATGCTAATATGCTAATATGCTAATATGCTAATATGCTATGTTAATATGCTAATATGCTAATATGCTAATATGTTAATATGCTATGCTAATATGCTAATATGCTAATATGCTAATATGCTAATATGATAATATGCTAATATGCTAATATGCTAATATGCTAATATGCTAATACGCTAACACACTATGCTAATATGCTAATATGCTATGCTAATATGCTAATATACTAATATGCTAATATGCTAATATACTATGCTAATATGTTAATATGCTAATATGCTAATATGCTAATATGCTAATACGCTATGCTAACACGCTATGCTAATATGCTAATATGCTAATATGCTAATATGCTATCCTAATATGATAATATGCTAATATGCTAATATGCTAATACGCTAACACGCTATGCTAATATGCTAATATGCTAATATGCTAATATGCTAATATGCTAATATGCTATGCTAATATACTAATATGCTAATATGCTAATATGTTATGCTAATATGCTATGCTAATATGCTAATATGTTAATATGCTAATATGCTATGCTAATATGCTAATATGCTAATATGCTAATACGCTAACACGCTATGCTAATATGCTAATATGCTAATATGCTAATACATTATGCTAATATGCTATGCTAATATGCTAATATGCTAATATGCTAATATGTTAATATGCTATGCTAATATGCTAATATGGTAATATGCTAATATGCTTATACGCTAACACGCTATGCTATGCTAATATGCTAATATGCTATGCTATGCTAATATGCTAATATGCTAATATGCTAATATGCTAATATGCTATGCTAATATGCTAATATGCTAATATGCTAATACGCTAACACGCTATGCTAATATGCTAATATACTAATATGCTAATATGCTATGCTAATATGCTAATATGCTAATATACTAATATGCTAATATGCTAATATGCTATGCTAATATGCTATGTTAATATGCTAATCTGCTAATATGCTAATATGCTAATATGCTATGCTAATATGCTAATATGCTAATATATTAATATGCTATGCTAATATGCTAATACGCTAACACGCTATGCTAATATGCTGATATGCTAATATGCTAATATGCTTATATGCTATGCTAATATGCTAATATGCTAATATGCTAATATGCTAATATGCTAATTTATTAATATGCTATGCTAATATGCTAATATGCTAATATGCTAATATGCTAGGCTAATATGCTAATATGCTAATATGCTATGCTAATATGCTAATATGCTAATATGCTAATATGTTAATACGCTAACACGGTATGCTAATATGCTAATATGCTAATATGCTAATATGCTATGTTAATATGCTAATATGCTAATATGCTAATATGCTAATATGCTAATATGCTATGCTAATATGCTAATATGCTAATATGCTAATATGCTAATATGCTAATATGCTAATATGCTAATACGCTAATATGCTAACACGCTATGCTAATATGCTAATATGCTAATATGCTATGCTAATATGCTAATATGCTAATACGCTAACACGCTATGCTAATATGCTAATATGCTAATATGCTAATATGCTAATATGCTATGCTAATATGCTAATATGCTAATATGCTAATATGTTAATATGCTAATATGCTATGCTAATATGCTAATATGCTAATACGCTAATATACTAACATGCTATGCTAATATGCTAATATGCTAATATGCTAATATGCTATGCTAATATGCTAATATGCTAATATGCTAATACGCTAACACGCTATGCTAATATGCTAATATGCTAATATGCTATGCTAATATGCTAATATGCTAATATGCTAATATGCTATGCTAATATGCTAATATGCTAATATGCTAATATGCTAATATGCTATGCTAATATGCTAATATGCTAATGTGTTAATATGCTATGCTAATATGCTAATATGTTAATATGCTAATATGCTAATATGCTATGCTAATATGCTAATATGCTAATACGCTAACACGCTATGCTAATATGCTAATATGCTAATATGCTAATATGCTATGCTAATATGATATGCTAATATGCTAATATGCTAATATGCTAATATGCTAATACGCTAACACGCTATGCTAATATGCTAATATGCTAATATGCTAATATGCTATGCTTATACGCTAATATGCTAATATGCTAATATGCTAATATGCTATGCTAATATGCTAATATGCTAATATGTTAATATGCTAATATGCTAATGTGTTAATATGCTAATATATTAATATGCTAATATGCTAATATGCTAATATGCTAATATGCTATGCTAATACGCTAATATGCTAACACGCTATGCTAATATGCTAATATGCTAATATGCTAATACGCTAATATGCTAACACACTATGCTAATATGCTAATATGCTAATATGCTAATATGCTAATATGCTATGCTAATATGCTATGCTAATATGCTAATATGCTAATATGCTAATACGCTAACACGCTATGCTAATATGCTAATATGCTATGCTAATATGCTATGCTAATATGCTAATATGCTAATATGCTAATATGCTATGCTAATATGCTAATATGCTAATATGCTAATACGCTAACACGCTATGCTAATATGCTAATATGCTAATATTCTAATATGCTAATATGCTATGCTAATATGCTAATATGATAATATGCTAATATGCTAATATGCTATACTAATATGCTAATACGCTAATACGCTAATACGCTAATACGCTAACACGCTATGCTAATATGCTAATATGCTAATATGCTATGCTAATATGCTAATATGCTAATATGCTATGCTAATATGCTAATATGCTAATATGCTAATATGTTAATACGCTAACACGGTATGCTAATATGCTAATATGCTAATATGCTAATATGCTATGTTAATATGCTAATATACTAATATGCTAATATGCTAATATGCTAATATGCTATGCTAATATGCTAATATGCTAATATGCTAATATGCTAATATGCTAATATGCTAATATGCTAATACGCTAATATGCTAACACGCTATGCTAATATGCTAATATGCTAATATGCTATGCTAATATGCTAATATGCTAATACGCTAACACGCTATGCTAATATGCTAATATGCTATGCTAATATGCTAATATGCTATGCTAATATGCTAATATGCTAATATGCTAATATGCTAATATGCTAATATGTTAATATGCTAATATGCTATGCTAATATGCTAATATGCTAATACGCTAATATGCTAACATGCTATGCTAATATGCTAATATGCTAATATGCTAATATGCTATGCTAATATGCTAATATGCTAATATGCTAATACACTAACACGCTATGCTAATATGCTAATATGCTAATATGCTAATATGCTATGCTAATATGCTAATATGCTAATATGCTAATATGCTAATATGCTATGCTAATATGCTAATATGCTAATATGTTAATATGCTATGCTAATATGCTAATATGTTAATATGCTAATATGCTAATATGCTATGCTAATATGCTAATATGCTAATACGCTAACACGCTATGCTAATATGCTAATATGCTAATATGCTAATATGCTATGCTAATATGATATGCTAATATGCTAATATGCTAATACGCTAACACGCTATGCTAATATGCTAATATGCTAATATGCTAATATGCTATGCTTATACGCTAATATGCTAATATGCTAATATGCTATGCTAATATGCTAATATGCTAATATGTTAATATGCTAATATGCTAATGTGTTAATATGCTAATATATTAATATGCTAATATGCTAATATGCTAATATGCTAATATGCTATGCTAATACGCTAATATGCTAACACGCTATGCTAATATGCTAATATGCTAATATGCTAATATGCTAATACGCTAATATGCTAACACACTATGCTAATATGCTAATATGCTAATATGCTAATATGCTAATATGCTATGCTAATATGCGAATATACTAATATGCTAATACGCTAACACGCTATGCTAATATGCTATGCTAATATGCTATGCTAATATGCTAATATGCTAATATGCTAATATGCTATGCTAATATGCTAATACGCTAACACGCTATGCTAATATGCTAATATTCTAATATGCTAATATGCTATGCTAATATGCTAATATGATAATATGATAATATGCTAATATGCTAATATGCTATACTAATATGCTAATATGCTAATACGCTAACACGCTATGCTAATATGCTAATATGCTAATATACTAATATGCTATGCTAATATGCTAATATGCTAATATGCTAATATGCTAATATGCTATGCTAATATGCTAATATGCTAATATGCTAATATGCTAATATGCTAATATGCTAATATGCTAATATGCTAATATGCTATGCTAATATGCTAATATGCTAATACGCTAACACGCTATGCTAATATGCTAATATGCTAATATGCTATGCTAATATGCTAAGATGCTAATATGCTAATATGCTAATATACTATGCTAATATGCTAATATGCTAATATGCTAATATGCTATGCTAATATGCTAATATGCTAATATGCTAATATGCTATGCTAATATGCTAATATGTTAATATGCTAATATGCTAATATGCTATGCTAATATGCTAATATGCTAATATGCTAATATGCTAATATGCTATGCTAATATGCTAATATGCTAATATGCTAATATGCTATGCTAATATGCTAATATGTTAATATGCTAATATGCTAATATGCTATGCTAATATGTTAATATGCTAATATGCTATGTTAATATGCTAATATGCTAATATGCTAATATGCAAATATGCTATGCTAATACGCTAATATGCTAACACGCTATGCTAATATGCTAATATGCTAATATGCTAATATGCTAATACGCTAATATGCTAACACGCTATGCTAATATGCTAATATGCTAATATGCTAATATGCTATGCTAATATGCTAATATGCTAATACGCTAACACGCTATGCTAATATGCTATGCTAATATGCTAATATGCTAATATGCTAATATGTTAATATGCTAATACGCTAACACGCTATGCTAATATGCTATGCTAATATGCTAATATGCTAATATGCTAATATGTTAATATGCTATGCTAATATGCTATGCTAATATGCTAATATGTTAATATGCTAATTTGCTAATATGCTATGCTAATATGCTAATATGCTAATACGCTAACACGCTATGCTAATATGCTAATATGCTAATATGCTATGCTAATATGCTAATATGCTAATACGCTAATATGCTAACACGCTATGCTAATATGCTAATATGCTAATATGCTAATATGCTAATATGCTAATATGCTATGCTAATTTGCTAATATGCTAATATGCTAATATGCTAATATGCTAATATGCTAATATGCTAACACGCTATGCTAATATGCTAATATGCTAATATGCTATGCTAATATGCTAATATGCTAATATGCTAATATGCTATGCTAATATGCTATGCTAATATGCTAATATGCTAATATGCTATGCTAATATGCTAATATGCTATGCTAATATGCTAATATGCTAATATGCTAATACGCTAATATGCTAATATACTAATATGCTAATATACTATGCTAATATGCTATGTTATGCTAATATGCTATGTTAATATGCTAATATGTTAATATGCTAATATTCTAATATGCTAATATTCTAATATGCTAATATGCTATGCTAATATGCTAATTTGCTAATATGCTAACACGCTATGCTAATATGCTAATATGCTAATATGCTAATATGCTAATATGCTATGTTAATATGCTAATATGCTAATATGTTAATATGCTATGCTAATATGCTAATATGCTAATATGCTAATATGCTAATATGATAATATGCTAATATGCTAATATGCTAATATGCTAATATGCTAATACGCTAACACGCTATGCTAATATGCTAATATGCTATGCTAATATGCTAATATACTAATATGCTAATATGCTAATATACTATGCTAATATGTTAATATGCTAATATGCTAATATGCTAATATGCTAATATGTTAATATGCTAATATGCTAATATGCTATGCTAATATGTTAATATGTTAATATGCTATGTTAATATGCTAATATGCTAATATGCTAATATGCAAATATGCTATGCTAATACGCTAATATGCTAACACGCTATGCTAATATGCTAATATGCTAATATGCTAATATGCTAATATGCTAATACGCTAATATGCTAACACGCTATGCTAATATGCTAATATGCTAATATGCTATGCTAATATGCTAATATGCTAATACGCTAACACGCTATGCTAATATGCTATGCTAATATGCTAATATGCTAATATGCTATGTTAATATGCTATGCTAATATGCTAATATGCTAATATGCTAATTTGCTAATATGCTATGCTAATATGCTAATATGCTAATACGCTAACACGCTATGATAATATGCTAATATGCTAATATGCTAATATGCTATGCTAATATGCTAATATGCTAATATGCTATGCTAATATGAAATGCTAATATGCTAATACGCTAATATGCTAACTAGCTATGCTAATATGCTATGCTAACATGCTAATATGTTAATATGCTAATATGATAATATGCTAATATGATAATATGCTATGCTAATATGCTAATAAGCTAATATGCTAATATGCTATGCTATTATGCTAATATGCTAATATGCTAATACGTTAATATGCTATGCTAATATGCTAATATGCTAATATGCTAATATGTTAATATGCTAATATGCTAATATGCTAATATGCTAATATGCTAATGTACTATGCTAATACGCTAATATGCTAACACGCTATGCTAATATGCTAATATGCTAATATGCTAATATGCTAATACGTTAATATGCTAACATGCTATGCTAATATGCTAATATACTAATATGCTAATATGCTAATATGTTAATATGCTAATACTCTAATATAACACGCTATGCTAATATGCTAATATGCTAATATGCTAATATGCTAATATGCTAATATGCTATGCTAATATGCTAATATGCTAATACGCTAACACGCTATGCTAATATGCTAATATGCTAATATGCTATGCTAATATGCTAATTTGCTATGCTAATATGCTAATATGCTAATATGCTAATATACTATGCTAATATACTATGCTAATATACTATGCTAATATGCTAATATGCTAATATGCTATCCTAATATGCTAATATGCTAATATGCTAATACACTAACACGCTATGCTAATATGTTAATATGCTAATATGCTATGCTAATATGCTAATATGTTAATATGCTAATATGCTATGCTAATATGCTAATATGCTAATATGCTAATATGCTAATATGTTAATACGCTAACATGCTAACACGCTATGCTGATATGCTAATATGCTAATATGCTAATATGCTAATATGCTATGCTAATATGCTAATGTGCTAATACGCTAACACGCTATGCTAATATGCTAATATGCTAATATGCTAATATGCTATGCTAATATGCTAATATGCTAATATGCTAATATGCTAATATGATAATATGCTAATATGCTAATATGCTATGCTAATATGCTAATATGCTAATATGCTAATATGCTAATACGCTAACTCGCTATGCTAATATGCTAATATGCTAATTTGCTAATATGCTATGCTAATATGCTAATATGCTAATATGCTAATATGCTAATATGCTATGCTAATATGCTAATATGCTAATATGTTAATATGCTAATATGTTAATATGGTAATACGCTAATATGCTATGCTAATATGCTAATATGCTAATATGCTAATATGCTAATATGCTAATATGTTAATATGCTAATATGCTATGCTAATATGTTAATATGCTAATATGCTAATATGCTATGTTAATACGCTAATATGCTAATATGCTAATATGCTAATATGCTAACATGCTATGCTAATATGCTAATATGCTAATATGCTAATATGCTAATATGCTAATATGCTATGCTAATATGCTAATATACTAATATGCTAATATGCTAATGTACTATGCTAATACGCTAATATGCTAACACGCTATGCTAATATGCTAATATGCTAATATGCTAATACGTTAATATGCTAACATGCTATGCTAATATGCTAATATGCTAATATGCTAATATGCTAATATGTTAATATGCTAATATGCTAATATGCTATGCTAATATGCTAATATGCTAATACGCTAACACGCTATGCTAATATGCTAATATGCTAATATGCTATGCTAATATGCTAATTTGCTATGCTAATATGCTAATATGCTAATACGCTAACACGCTATGCTAATATGCTAATATGCTAATATGCTATGCTAATATGCTAATTTGCTATGCTAATATGCTAATATGCTAATATGCTAATATACTATGCTAATATACTATGCTAATATACTATGCTAATATGCTAATATGCTAATATGAATTGCTAATATGCTAATATGCTGATATGCTAATACACTAACACGCTATGCTAATATGTTAATATGCTAATATGCTATGCTAATATGCTAATATGTTAATATGCTAATATGCTATGCTAATATGCTAATATGCTAATATGCTAATATGCTAATATGCTAATATGCTATGCTAATATGCTAATACGCTAACACGCTATGCTAATATGCTAATATGCTATGCTAATATGCTAATATACTAATATGCTAATATGCTAATATACTATGCTAATATGTTAATATGCTAATATGCTAATATGCTAATATGTTAATATGCTAATATGCTAATATGCTATGCTAATATGTTAATATGTTAATATGCTATGTTAATATGCTAATATGCTAATATGCTAATATGCAAATATGCTATGCTAATACGCTAATATGCTAACACGCTATGCTAATATGCTAATATGCTAATATGCTAATATGCTAATACGCTAATATGCTAACACGCTATGCTAATATGCTAATATGCTAATATGCTATGCTAATATGCTAATATGCTAATATGCTAATACGCTAACACGCTATGCTAATATGCTATGCTAATATGCTAATATGCTAATATGCTATGTTAATATGCTATGCTAATATGCTAATATGCTAATATGCTAATTTGCTAATATGCTATGCTAATATGCTAATATGCTAATACGCTAACACGCTATGCTAATATGCTAATATGCTAATATGCTAATATGCTATGCTAATATGCTAATATGCTAATATGCTATGCTAATATGAAATGCTAATATGCTAATACGCTAATATGCTAACTAGCTATGCTAATATGCTATGCTAACATGCTAATATGTTAATATGCTAATATGATAATATGCTAATATGATAATATGCTATGCTAATATGCTAATAAGCTAATATGCTAATATGCTATGCTATTATGCTAATATGCTAATATGCTAATACGTTAATATGCTATGCTAATATGCTAATATGCTAATATGCTAATATGTTAATATGCTAATATGCTAATATGCTAATATGCTAATATGCTAATGTACTATGCTAATACGCTAATATGCTAACACGCTATGCTAATATGCTAATATGCTAATATGCTAATATGCTAATACGTTATGCTAACATGCTATGCTAATATGCTAATATACTAATATGCTAATATGCTAATATGTTAATATGCTAATACTCTAATATAACACGCTATGCTAATATGCTAATATGCTAATATGCTAATATGCTAATATGCTAATATGCTATGCTAATATGCTAATATGCTAATACGCTAACACGCTATGCTAATATGCTAATATGCTAATATGCTATGCTAATATGCTAATTTGCTATGCTAATATGCTAATATGCTAATATGCTAATATACTATGCTAATATACTATGCTAATATACTATGCTAATATGCTAATATGCTAATATGCTATGCTAATATGCTAATATGCTAATATGCTAATACACTAACACGCTATGCTAATATGTTAATATGCTAATATGCTATGCTAATATGCTAATATGTTAATATGCTAATATGCTATGCTAATATGCTAATATGCTAATATGCTAATATGCTAATATGTTAATACGCTAACATGCTAACACGCTATGCTGATATGCTAATATGCTAATATGCTAATATGCTAATATGCTATGCTAATATGCTAATGTGCTAATACGCTAACACGCTATGCTAATATGCTAATATGCTAATATGCTAATATGCTATGCTAATATGCTAATATGCTAATATGCTAATATGATAATATGCTAATATGCTAATATGCTATGCTAATATGCTAATATGCTAATATGCTAATATGCTAATACGCTAACTCGCTATGCTAATATGCTAATATGCTAATTTGCTAATATGCTATGCTAATATGCTAATATGCTAATATGCTAATATGCTAATATGCTATGCTAATATGCTAATATGCTAATATGTTAATATGCTAATATGTTAATATGGTAATACGCTAATATGCTATGCTAATATGCTAATATGCTAATATGCTAATATGCTAATATGCTAATATGTTAATATGCTAATATGCTATGCTAATATGTTAATATGCTAATATGCTAATATGCTATGTTAATACGCTAATATGCTAATATGCTAATATGCTAATATGCTAACATGCTATGCTAATATGCTAATATGCTAATATGCTAATATGCTAATATGCTAATATGCTATGCTAATATGCTAATATACTAATATGCTAATATGCTAATGTACTATGCTAATACGCTAATATGCTAACACGCTATGCTAATATGCTAATATGCTAATATGCTAATATGCTAATACGTTAATATGCTAACATGCTATGCTAATATGCTAATATGCTAATATGCTAATATGCTAATATGTTAATATGCTAATATGCTAATATGCTATGCTAATATGCTAATATGCTAATACGCTAACACGCTATGCTAATATGCTAATATGCTAATATGCTATGCTAATATGCTAATTTGCTATGCTAATATGCTAATATGCTAATACGCTAACACGCTATGCTAATATGCTAATATGCTAATATGCTATGCTAATATGCTAATTTGCTATGCTAATATGCTAATATGCTAATATGCTAATATACTATGCTAATATACTATGCTAATATACTATGCTAATATGCTAATATGCTAATATGAATTGCTAATATGCTAATATGCTGATATGCTAATACACTAACACGCTATGCTAATATGTTAATATGCTAATATGCTATGCTAATATGCTAATATGTTAATATGCTAATATGCTATGCTAATATGCTAATATGCTAATATGCTAATATGCTAATATGCTAATATGCTATGCTAATATGCTAATACGCTAACATGCTAACACGCTATGCTAATATGCTAATATGCTAATATGCTAATATGCTATGCTAATATGCTAATATGCTAATACGCTAACACGCTATGCTAATATGCTAATATGCTAATATGCTAATATGATAATATGCTATGCTAATATGCTAATATGCTAATATAATAATATGCTAATATGCTAATATGCTATGCTAATATGCTAATATGCTAATATGCTAATATGCTAATATGCTAACTCGCTATGCTAATATGCTATGCTAATATGCTAATATGCTATGCTAATATGCTAATATGCTAATATGTTAATATGCTAATATGTTAATATGCTAATACGCTAATATGCTATGCTAATATGCTAATATGCTAATATGCTAATATGCTATGCTAATATGCTAATATGTTAATATGCTAATATGCTATGCTAATATGTTAATATGCTAATATGCTAATATGCTATGTTAATACGCTAATATGCTAATATGCTAATATGCTAATATGCTAACATGCTATGCTAATATGCTAATATGCTAATATGCTAATATGCTAATATGCTAATATGCTATGCTAATATGCTAATATACTAATATGCTAATATGCTATGCTAATATGCTATGCTAATATGCTATGCTAATACGCTAACACGCTATGCTAATATGCTAATATGCTAATATGCTAATATGCTAATATGCTATGCTAATATGCTAATATGCTATGTTAATATGCTAATATGCTATGCTAATATGCTAATATGCTAATATACTAATATGCTAATATGCTATGTTAATATGCTAATATGCTATGATAATATGCTAATATGCTAATATGCTAATATGCTAATATGATATGCTAATATGCTATGCTAATATGCTATGCTAATACGCTAACACGCTATGCTAATATGCTAATATGCTATGCTAATATGCTAATATGCTAATATGCTAATATGCTATGCTAATATGCTAATACGCTATCACGCTATGCTAATATGCTAATATGCTAATATGCTAATATGCTAATATGTAAATACGCTAACATGCTAATATGCTATGCTGATATGCTAATATGCTAATATGCTAATATGCTATGCTAATATGCTAATGTGCTAATACGCTAACACGCTATGCTAATATGCTAATATGCTAATATGCTAATATGCTATGCTAATATGCTAATATGCTAATATGATAATATGCTAATATGCTAATATGCTATGCTAATATGCTAATATGCTAATATGCTAATATACTAATACGCTAACTCGCTATGCTAATATGCTAATATGCTAATATGCTAATATGCTAATATGCTATGTTAATATGCTAATATGCTAATATGCTAATATGCTAATATGCTAATATGCTAATATGCTATGCTAATATGCTAATATGCTAATATGTTAATATGCTAATATGTTAATATGCTAATACGCTAATATGCTATGCTAATATGCTAATATGCTAATATGCTAATATGCTAATATGCTAATATGCTAATATGTTAATATGCTAATATGCTATGCTAATATGTTAATATGCTAATATGCTAATATGCTATGTTAATACGCTAATTTGCTAATATGCTAATATGCTAATATGCTAACATGCTATGCTAATATGCTAATATGCTAATATGCTAATATGCTAATATGCTAATATGCTAATATGCTATGCTAATATGCTAATATACTAATATGCTAATATGCTAATGTACTATGCTAATACGCTAATATGCTAACACGCTATGCTAATATGCTAATATGCTAATATGCTAATACGTTAATATGCTAACATGCTATGCTAATATGCTAATATGCTAATATGCTAATATGCTAATATGTTAATATGCTAATACTCTATGTTAACACGCTATGCTAATATGCTAATATGCTAATATGCTAATATGCTAATATGCTATGCTAATATGCTAATATGCTAATACGCTAACACGCTATGCTAATATGCTAATATGCTAATATGCTATGCTAATATGCTAATTTGCTATGCTAATATACTAATATGCTAATATGCTAATATGCTAGTATACTATGCTAATATACTATGCTAATATACTATGCTAATATGCTAATATGCTAATATGCTATGCTAATATGCTAATATGCTGATATGCTAATACACTAACACGCTATGCTAATATGTTAATATACTAATATGCTATGCTAATATGCTAATATGTTAATATGCTAATATGCTATGCTAATATGCTAATATGCTAATATGCTAATATGCTATGCTAATATGCTAATACGCTAACATGCTAACACGCTATGCTAATATGCTAATATGCTAATGTGCTAATATGCTAATATGCTATGCTAATATGCTAATATGCTAATACGCTAACAAGCTATGCTAATATGCTAATATGCTAATATGCTAATATGATATGCTATGCTAATATGCTAATATGCTAATATAATAATATGCTAATATGCTAATATGCTATGCTAATATGCTAATATGCTAATATGCTAATATGCTAATACGCTAACTCGCTATGCTAATATGCTATGCTAATATGCTAATATGCTATGCTAATATGCTAATATGCTAATATGTTAATATGCTAATATGTTAATATGCTAATACGCTAATATGCTATGCTAATATGCTAATATGCTAATATGCTAATATGCTATGCTAATATGCTAATATGTTAATATGCTAATATGCTATGCTAATATGTTAATATGCTAATATGCTAATATGCTATGTTAATACGCTAATATGCTAATATGCTAATATGCTAATATGCTAACATGCTATGCTAATATGCTAATATGCTAATATGCTAATATGCTAATATGCTAATATGCTATGCTAATATGCTAATATACTAATATGCTAATATGATATGCTAATATGCTATGCTAATATGCTATGCTAATACGCTAACACGCTATGCTAATATGCTAATATGCTAATATGCTAATATGCTATGCTAATATGCTAATATGCTATGTTAATATGCTAATATGCTATGCTAATATGCTAATATGCTAATATGCTAATATGCTAATATGCTATGTTAATATGCTAATATGCTATGCTAATATGCTAATATGCTAATATGCTAATATGCTAATATGATATGCTAATATGCTATGCTAATATGCTATGCTAATACGCTAACACGCTATGCTAATATGCTAATATGCTAATATGCTATGCTAATATGCTAATATGCTAATATGCTATGCTAATATGCTAATACGCTATCACGCTATGCTAATATGCTAATATGCTAATATGCTATGCTAATATGCTAATATGCTAATATGCTATGCTAATATGCTTATATGCTAATATGCTAATATGCTATGCTAATATGCTAATATGCTAATACGCTAATATGCTAATATGCTATGCTAATATGCTAATATGCTAATACGCTAACACGCTATGCTAATATGCTAATATGCTAATATGCTAATATGCTATGCTAATATGCTATGCTAATATGCTATGCTAATACGCTAACACGCTATGCTAATATGCTAATATGCTATTATGTTAATATGCTAATATGCTAATATGCTAATATGCTATGCTAATATGCTAATATGCTAATATGCTATGTTAATATGCTAATATGCTAATATGCTAATATGCTAATATGCTAATATGCTAATATGCTATGCTAATATGCTAATATGCTAATATGTTAATACGCTAACACGCTATGCTAATATGCTAATATGCTATGCTAATATGCTAATATACTAATATGCTAATTTGCTAATATGCTAATATGCTATGCTAATATGCTAATATGCTAATATGCTAATATGCTAATACGCTAATATGCTAACACGCTATGCTAATATGCTAATATGCTAATATGCTAATATGCTATGCTAATATGCTAATATGCTAATACGCTAACATGCTATGCTAATATGCTAATATGCTAATATGCTATGCTAATATGCTAATATGCTAATATGCTAATATGCTAATGTTAATATGCTAATATGCTATGCAAATATGCTAATATACTAATACGCTAATATGCTAACATGCTATGCTAATATGCTAATATGCTAATATGCTAATATGCTATGCTAATATGCTAATATGCTAATATGCTAATATGCTATGCTAATATGCTAATATGTTAATATGCTAATATGCTATGCAAATATGCTAATATACTAATATGCTAATATGCTATGCTAATACGTTATGCTAACACGATATGCTAATATGCTAATACGCTAATACGCTAATATGCTAACACGCTATGCTAATATGCTAATATGCTAATATGCTAATATGCTAATACGCTAATATGCTAACACGCTATGCTAATATGCTAATATGCTATGCTAATATGCTAATATGCTAATACGCTAACACGCTATGCTAATATGCTATACTAATATGCTAATATGCTATGCTAATATGCTATGTTAATATGCTAATATGCTAATATGCTAATATGCTATGCTAATATGCTAATATGTTAATATGCTAATATGCTATGCTAATATGCTAATACGTTAATACGCTAACACGCTATGCTAATATGCTAATATGCTAATATGCTAATATGCTATGCTAATATGCTAATATGCTAATATGTTAATATGCTAATATGCTATGCTAATATGCTAATATGCTAATATGCTAATATGATATGCTAATATGCTATGCTAATATGCTAATATGCTAATACGCTAACACGCTATGCTAATATGCTAATATGCTATGCTAATATGCTAATATGCTAATATGCTATGCTAATATGCTAATACGCTAACACGCTATGCTAATATGCTAATATGTTAATATGCTAATATGCTATGCTAATATGCTAATATGCTAATATGCTAATATGCTATGCTAATATGCTAATATGCTAATATGCTAATATGCTAATATGTTAATAAGCTAATATGCTAATATGCTAATATGCTAATATGCTATGCTAATTTGCTAATATGCTAATATGCTAATACGCTAATATGCTAACACGCTATGCTAATATGCTAATATGCTAATATGCTAATATGCTATGCGAATATGCTAATATGCTAATATGCTAATATGCTAACACGCTATGCTAATATGCTAATATGCTAATATGCTAATATGCTATGCTAATATGCTATGCTAATATGCTAATATGCTAACACGCTATGCTAATATGCTAATATGCTAACACGCTATGCTAATATGCTAATGTGCTAATATGCTAATATGCTAATATGCTATGCTAATATGCTAATATGTTAATATGCTAATATGCTAATATGCTATGCTAATATGCTAATATGCTAATATGCTAATATGCTAATATGCTAATATGCTATGTTAATATGCTAATATGCTATGCTAATATGTTAATATGCTAATATGCTAATATGCTAACATGCTATGCTAATATGTTGTGCTAATATGCTAATATGCTATGCTAATATGCTAATATACTAATATGCTAATATGCTATGCTAATATGCTAATATGCTAATACGCTAACACGCTATGCTAATATGCTAATATGCTAATATGCTAATATGCTAATATGCTAATATGCTAATATGCTATGCTAATATGCTAATATGCTAATATGCTAATATGTTAATATGCTAATATGCTATGCTAATATGCTAATATGATATGCTAATATGCTATGCTAATATGCTAATATGCTAATACGCTAACACGCTATGCTAATATGCTAATATGCTATGCTAATATGCTAATATGCTATGCTAATATGCTAATATGCTAATACGCTAACACGCTATGCTAATATGCTAATATGCTAATATGCTAATATGCTATACTAATATGCTAATATGCTAATATGCTATGCTAATATACTAATATGCTAATATGCTATGCTAATATGCTAATATGCTAATATGCTAATATGCTAATATGCTAATATGCTAATATGCTAATATGCTATGTTAATATGCTAAATATGGTAATATGCTAATATGCTATGCTAATATGCTAATATGCTAATACGCTAACACGCTATGCTAATATGCTAATATGCTAATATGCTATGCTAATATGCTAATATGCTAATATGCTATGCTAATATACTAATATGCTAATATGCTAATATGCTATGCTAATATGCTAATATGCTAATATGCTTATATGCTAATATGCTATGCTAATATGCTAATATGCTAATACGCTAACACGCTATGCTAATATGATAATATGCTAATATGCTAATATGCTATGCTAATATGCTAATATGCTAATATGCTAATATGCTATGCTAATATGCTATGCTAATATGCTATACTAATATGCCGCTATGCTAATATGCTAATATGCTAATATGCTAATATGCTAATACGCTAATATGCTAACACGCTATGCTAATATGCTAATATGCTAATATACTAATATGCTATGCTAATATGCTAATATGCTAATACGCTAACACGCTATGCTAATATGCTATGCTAATATGCTAATATGCTAATATGCTAATATGCTAATATGCTAATATGCTATGCTAATATGCTAATATGCTAATATGCTAATATGCTATGCTAATATGCTAATATGCTAATATGCTAATATGCTAATATGCTAATATGCTGTGCTAATATGCTAATATGCTAATACGCTAACACGCTATGCTAATATGCTAATATGCTAATATGCTAATATGCTAATATGCTAATATGCTATGCTAATATGCTATGCTAATATGCTAATATGTTAATATGCTAATATGCTATGCTAATATGCTAATATGCTAATATGCTATGCTAATATGCTAATATGCTAATATGCTAATATGCTAATATGCTATGCTAATATGCTAATATGCTAATATGCTATGCTATGCTAATATGATAATATGCTAATATGCTAATATGCTAATATGCTAATATGCTATGCTAATATGCTAATATGCTAATATGCTAATATGCTAATATGCTATGCTAATATGCTAATATGCTAATACGCTAATATGCTAATATGCTAATATGCTAATATACAAATATGCTAATATGCTAATATGCTATGCTAATATGCTAATATGTTAATATGCTAATATGCTATGCTAATATGCTAATATGCTAATATGCTAATATGCTAATATGCTAATATGCTGATACGCTATGCTAGCACGCTATGCTAATATGCTAATATGCTAATATGCTAATATGCTATGCAAATATGCTAATAGTGCTAATATGCTAATACGCTAACACGCTATGCTATGCTAATATGCTAATATGCTAATATGCTAATATGCTATGCTAATATGCTAATATGCTAATATGCTAATATGCTATGCTAATATGCTAATATGCTAATACGCTAACACGCTATGCTAATATGCTAATATGCTAATATGCTATGCTAATATGCTAATATGCTAATATGCTAATATGCTATGCTAATATGCTAATATGCTAATCTGCTAATATGCTAATATGCTAATATGCTAATATGCTATGCTAATATGCTAATATGCTAATATGCTAATATGCTAATATGCTAATCTGCTAATATGCTAATATGCTAATATGCTAATATGCTAATATGCTTATATGCTATGCTAATATGCTAATATGCTAATTTGCTAATATGCTATGCTAATATGCTAATATGCTAATATGCTTATATGCTATGTTAATATGCTAATATGCTAATATGCTATGCTAATATGCTAATATGCTAATATGCTAATATGCTAATATGCTAATATGCTAATACGCTAATATGCTAACATGCTATGCTAATATGCTAATATGCTAATATGCTAATATGCTAATATGCTATGCTAATATGCTAATATGCTAATATGCTAATACGCTAACACGCTATGCTAATATGCTAATATGCTAATATGCTAATATGCTATGCTAATATGCTAATATGCTAATATGCTAATATGCTATGCTAATATGCTAATATGCTAATATGTTAATATGCTATGCTAATATGCTAATATGTTAATATGCTAATATGCTAATATGCTATGCTAATATGCTAATATGCTAATATGCTAATACGCTAACACGCTATGCTAATATGCTAATATGCTAATATGCTAATATGCTATGCTAATATGATATGCTAATATGCTAATATGCTAATACGCTAACACGCTATGCTAATATGCTAATATGCTAATATGCTAATATGCTATGCTTATACGCTAATATGCTAATATGCTAATATGCTAATATGCTAATATGCTAATATGCTATGCTAATATGCTAATATGCTAATATGTTAATATGCTAATATGCTAATGTGTTAATATGCTAATATATTAATATGCTAATATGCTAATATGCTAATATGCTAATATGCTATGCTAATACGCTAATATGCTAACACGCTATGCTAATATGCTATGCTAATATGCTAATATGCTAATATGCTAATACGCTAATATGCTAACACACTATGCTAATATGCTAATATGCTAATATGCTAATATGCTATGCTAATATGCTAATATACTAATATGCTAATACGCTAACACGCTATGCTAATATGCTAATATGCTATGCTAATATGCTAATATACTAATATGCTAATATGCTATGCTAATATGCTATGCTAATATGCTATGCTAATATGCTAATACGCTAACACGCTATGCTAATATGCTATGCTAATATTCTAATATGCTAATATGCTATGCTAATATGCTAATATGATAATATGCTAATATGCTAATATGCTATACTAATATGCTAATATGCTAATACGCTAACACGCTATGCTAATATGCTAATATGCTAATATGCTAATATGCTATGCTAATATGCTAATATGCTAATATGCTAATATGCTAATATGCTATGCTAATATGCTAATATGCTAATATGCTAATATGCTATGCTAATATGCTAATATGCTAATACGCTAACACGCTATGCTAATATGCTAATATGCTAATATGCTATGCTAATATGCTAAGATGTTAATATGCTAATATGCTAATATACTATGCTAATATGCTATGCTAATATGCTAATATGTTAATATGCTAATTTGCTAATATGCTATGCTAATATGCTAATATGCTAATACGCTAACACGCTATGCTAATATGCTAATCTGCTAATATGCTATGCTAATATGCTAATATGCTAATATGCTAATACGCTAATATGCTAACACGCTATGCTAATATGCTAATATGCTAATATGCTAATATGCTAATATGCTATGCTAATTTGCTAATATGCTAATATGCTAATATGCTAATATGCTAATATGCTAATATGCTAATATGCTAACACGCTATGCTAATATGCTAATATGCTAATATGCTATGCTAATATGCTATGCTAATATGCTAATATGCTATGCTAATATGCTAATATGCTAATATGCTAATATGCTATGCTAATATGCTAATATGCTATGCTAATATGCTAATATGCTAATATGCTAATACGCTAATATGCTAATATACTAATATGCTAATATGCTATGCTAATATGCTATGTTATGCTAATATGCTATGTTAATATGCTAATATGTTAATATGCTAATATTCTAATATGCTAATATGCTATGCTAATATGCTAATTTGCTAATATGCTAACACGCTATGCTAATATGCTAATATGCTAATATGCTAATATGCTAATATGCTAATATGCTATGTTAATATGCTAATATGCTAATATGCTAATATGTTAATATGCTATGCTAATATGCTAATATGCTAATATGCTAATATGCTAATATGATAATATGCTAATATGCTAATATGCTAATATGCTAATATGCTATGCTAATACGCTAACATGCTATGCTAATATGCTAATATGCTATGCTAATATGCTAATATGCTAATATACTAATATGCTA
>NW_026042406.1:300000-419988 GCF_023856365.1 Brienomyrus brachyistius | reverse complement strand
AGCGAGATCAATTTGTAAGGGATTTTTTTCTTTTTCTATTGAAAAATGCGTATGAGCAGAATCGCCGATCCATTTTTTTTCACTTTATTTTGCCAGACCCCTATATTCTTCTGTGGATGAGTTCAATAACCCTGACAATACTCTACAAGAAGGTAAGTTTCTTTTCCAGGGAAGAATTTGAATGAAAAGAAGTTAAATTAAGCTAAGCAGAAGCGCATTTTGCATACATTGTGTCTTTCTTTGATACCCAACATTCCATTTTAGCCAGTCACTACTCTTCACTTTGTTTGGCCATCTGTAATCTAGCATATTGTCATCTTGACTTCTCTTGCGTACCTTTTAATCATCTTGATATTAATGGTATTGCTGCTAGCATGTCAGAAGTAACCTTGAAACAGGGTCTGGTGTGAGAGGCCATTGTCGAAAAGGAGAAAGCCGGATTTTGTCACTGGCTGTTGACCGTTGATTTTCTGTCTAATCAGAAGGCAGGTTTTGTGGCAGTTAAAAATCATTTGGCCATTCTGTCTCTCATCCAATCAGAGTATGTAGCCTTATATACCTATGAAAGCCCAGAGTCAGGAGACCTCACTTTCAACGAAGGAGACACCGTCGTTGTGACGGAAAGAGAAGGGGACTGGTGGAAAGGGTACATCGGAGACAGGAGTGGAGTCTTCCCCTCCAACTACGTAACGCCAAAGGAATCTGAAGTAAATTGTCATGAACGACTTTTCTCAGAGATACTTAAACTGCAGAGTTTATTGTCTATAAATAATAAATCATGACAGGCTAACTTTTGCTACTCTGACCTCTACCAATATGTGTGTCTGTCTACAGACATATAGCACCACTGGAAAGTCAGGTGGAGTCGGCAAAAAGCCAGGTAAGGATGCGGGATCCCACAGTCACCACTCAGTAAAGAGCCAAGAAATTCACTGGCAGCCACCACACACCTTTATCTTTGCCTTTCCGTTGATGCTGGTGCATCTGCAGCTAGGCTGTGTCCTGTATACAGATGAAACACAGCTGTGTTCAATAGTCTTTGCGAGTGCCGACTGTTGCGAAGCTCTATCTACCTTGAACACGTGTGCTTGTTTGCGTTCGCATTCATTTGTGAATGTGTATGACAGAGGTTGCCCAAGTGACGACTGCGTACACGGCCACCGGAGCGGAGCAGCTGAGCCTGGCCCCGGGACAGCTTATCCTCATCCAGGGCAAGAACCCATCTGGGTGGTGGCAAGGGGTTCTGCAGGTCTGTGGACCCGTGTTGTCATGATAGTGACGTTAATCAAATGTGGAGGCCGCCCATAATGAGGTCTAATCCTGGGCTGTTTTTGGGAGGAGGCATTGAAGTTGAGTTGCGGGTCTCTCTCAGGTCAGATGCATTTGTCCTAAATTAGGTTGGCATGTATGTCCTGATGAGGAACCTCTTGTCTTGTATCTGTCCAGGCTAGGGGTAAAAAACGCCAGAACGGATGGTTCCCCGCCTCCCACGTCAAGCTCTTGGGCCCCACCAGTGGGAAGTCCACACCAGCTCCAGTTCCAAGTAAGATCAACAGCATCACATGCCAAGATCTGCGATGATCTCCGTCTGCATCTTCCGTAACAGCCTTTCCTACATGTTGGCTGTTCCTTCAGTTTGCCAGGTCATCACCATGTACGACTACAAGGCGGGCAACGAGGATGAGATGAGCTTCTCCAAAAGTCAACTGATCAATGTGCTGAACAAGGACGATGCTGATTGGTGGAAAGGGGAGCTGAATGGCGTCGTCGGCTTGTTCCCCACCAATTACGTCAAGATGACCACGGAGTCCGATCCCAGTCAACAATGTAAGTTTAATTTTTTTCCCCCCCCAAGTAATATTTGTTTGTCTTGTTGATAGTTGCAAATGTCTTAAGATACAAAGTTTGCAGCCTAGTGTTTCATGCTGTTGGCAATAAATGAGAGAGCGGTAGTTCCAAAATCTAAGGTGGAAAGTGACCTTCGGGTAAAAGTTGACCCACGTTACAGTGCCCACCTGCATTGTATGGGTCTCTCAAAGGGCTGTTCTCCTGCTGACTGCAGCTCTACCAAGGCTACGGTTTGGCTTCCTGCTTGGGTCTGACTTTCTGAACAGAAATGGTTTGTGTCCAAAGATGAATCGAGAGAGTTTGCAGTAGCTGTGTGCTGCAGGGGAAACCTAAACACAGATAAGAAATGATTCATTGGTGACCTCATGGGAGGCCTGGTGATGTGAAGTAGGGCAGTTTGAAAGATACTACCTGGTATTGGCAAATGTCTTCATAAAAAACCATGATGAGAGGGTCGATGAGTTTCCACATCATGGCGTGCATACTCTCTCTTCTGCCATCCGCCTATTAGGACTGGGTTTCTTCTCAGAGTTGTGCTTCAGAGAAGCACTCCTCTCCTTCCATCCATCCGTCCACCCTCCTTACACTCTTCTCCTGCCATCTTTCCCTTCTTTCCCCCCCACCTTTCCCTCCATCTTTCCCTCTATCTGTGTTGTTCTTGTAGGACGGCATCGTTGCCTCTTCCTCCACAGCTTCTCAGAGCTGTTCAGATACCCTTTAGGTGCTCCATATCAGTCAATGCTTCCTCGCTGGATAGGGCCTGCCTTCTCATCAAATTCACTTTCTTTTACTTCTGCTTTAATATTATTATTATTATTATTATTATTATTTAAATTTTTTTCCTCATGTGTTGAAGCAGGTCCCACACACCTACCAGTCCAACAGCAAGTGCCCCCCTCTGTAATTTTTATATTCATGTTTTTAGTCTTTAAAATTGTTCTTGCTTATGATGCAAAGCAATTACAATGCCAGTGATAGATGCTGATGCCATATTTAAAGTATAAAGCATATCATTTAAACAGCTTTTTGGGAGAGCGTGAAGGTATGTAGAGTCATAGTCATTAACTATTTAAAACATATTTTTCTTTCAAAAATGGCTTTTTACCCTAAGTGCAATTGAGTATCCTAACTTTTTTTTGTTTGTTTGTTAAAACGTCTCTCACTGACAGTTATATCTGAATGTTACTGCGCAGATGGAAAATCTGGGATAATCTGTGCAGGCAACGGTGCGTTTACGCTTAGCTTGTAGTTCAGTTATGGGCTACGTACCGTTGGGTAATTGCATAAGTGTGTGTGCGTGTGTTCACAGTATGAATTCACATGTACACAGACACATGCTTTCCATTGGTAGGTTTTTTTTGCCAACCCCATGAGTGCAAACCTAACCCTAACCCTAACCCTAACCCTAACCCTGCTAACCCTAACCCTAACCCTAATCCTCTCCCTCTACGAAATCCCATGGCTTTAGCTATAGTACTGTGCTCAGTGCTGGTCAACCCATTAGGTGACATAGGCAGCCACCTGGGGTGCCATCTTTTGGTGAGGCGCTGCCTTAGCCAGCCAATATCACTTTGTCGCAGACAGGGGGCCCTGGTGGTGTAGCTTGCCTACGGCGACACATGAGCTTCAACGATTACTGGCTGTTTACGTACTTCTTTAAGTACTGTGTTTTGCCTATGGGTATAGTGTGTAGAATATTCGTCATACATACCTAGACTAAGGGGAAACCTTTGTTGCCTTACATGTAGTTGTGTATTTTGAGGGTGTTATTTGTTATAATGTATGGAGTGGAAGGGTATTCAAGCAGGCAGTCATACACTGGTTGCAGCCTTCATCTTTTCCCTATGTGGGGGTCGGTGAGCCATTCGAGGGTCAAAGTTCTGGGTCCTTGCTTCACTGTTTGCTGTTTTTTCCGAACACTCGCGGCGGGCTTTGGTGGACTTTGGTTTGCCCTGTTAGTGCCCCGGTGCAGTGTCTGCCGCTTTCCCGCCTGAGGGGGTTTGGACCAGGATGCTGTGAGTTTTCAGCTGATCTGCCATAATACTGGAAATGTTTTAGAATATATTTTTTTTTGCTTTAAGTGACCTTAGGGAGGTAACGTCAATGTAAATGCCCCCCCCCCCCACCAAGATGGAGTGGTTAATTCAGGTAATTATATGCATAACCTTTAACGAAACAAGGCCTGCTGGTGTTTAACAGTACATGTTTTGCGGTTTCTGGGTTCTAACAAGTTTAAAAACTAGTTATAACTAAGATACATGTCTTTATTTAATAATAATTGATACTTTATTGAGCCCTATGGGGAAATTCTCTTTACGCCACCCCCAGTTTGCTTTCTGTAAGTGACAGCAAGCTGGCCGCAAAGGGTAGCCACCCATAGCAGCATCCAGGGAGCTGGGGGTTAAGGGCCTTGCTGAAGGACCCGCAGATGTACTGAGGCTGGGCGAAAAACGAGGCTTTAGCCCACTGAGCCTCACACTTTGCTTTTTCATGCAACTTAAAATGAAAATCTGCCTTGCAGTTAGATACCATTGATTATTTGGTTATTGATAAAATTCAGATGTTAGATGGGCTAATTCTTTTTTTGGTCACTAAGGTTTAGACTCTGAAGATTATCCTTCTGCATGGTGCCTGCTGACTATTTGGTCCATGCCAGTGTAACTATTAGCCAGAGGTAAATTCATGTGTTGACAATGTCCTTGGAACAAATGCTAAAGAATCGTATTACTCGGTTAAGGATAAAAATGGCAGATTTGGTGGTTTATAAAGTGTGGTCTTTTGCTCTCACATCAGGGTGAAACTCTCTGTGCCTCAGTGTTCAAGAAATCATCACTGCTGCGGCACTTTGTAGTAAAACTACAAGCATTTTGAATGTAACCTGGTTTGCCCAGATTTTACTCTTAGTTGTATTGACTTATTTTATTTTATATGAAAGTGCAGTTTAATGAAAAAAAAATGGATGACTGTGATATTGTGTGCTCAGTCTACAATATGTGTGATTACTTGCAGTAAGGCATAGAAATGTCTGAATAAGGTATTTAACAGCTGAAAAATATCCTCTACTTGGAAAACATTTTGCAAGCAATTAAAGGTTTGCTCTGTTTATGCAAATTTGCAATCTGTTTATGCTGCTGGCAAGAGAGATGCATTTTGAATGAATCCCTTGCATTAATTGTTAAACAGTCTATGCAGTTTGAGGTTTCATTTGGCCCCACTGGGAATTTACCCACAGTGCATTGGCAGTAGTCAAGTCAGTTTGTCTGTGTTAAAGTTCCCAAGCTGTGTTACTTTGAAAATGTGCCTCAAATTATACATATGTACATTTATCGTGAAAATAAAGGATTTGCTTAAAAAGCACCTGCTTTTTTTTGGCAAGTCATTGTCTTACACAAGGATGGTGTGAGGTTTGGTTATTAGCGTCTAATATATATATATATCCAGGACCAGGTTATTCAAGAAGCTAAGCACTAGGATGGTTACAGTCCCAGGCAAAATGGGTTCGAGAGAGGAAACCTGGCTGCGGTTTTTAAGGCTTGGGGATGAGGCTCATGCAAAAAGGCGTATTGAAAGTTACCCAATGGAGTTTCAGCGTCTGCGCGCATCTGAATTTTCAGCAAAAGGTAAGACGGACGGGAGGGTTGTTCTCGCGCAGTGACTTAGCGACAGCTCCGGGTAGCGGCTTCTCAAGCCAGTGGTTTAGCCACATGTTTGGGGCCACGCAAGACAGCTGCTGACCGCGGCTGCCCCCCCCCCCACTCCCACCCCCACCCCCGTCATCCCCGACCCTGCAGGGTGTGCTGACCTGACCAGCCTGGACACCATGAGTCCGCAGGAGAGGAAGCGACAGGGTTACATCCACGAGCTCATTGAGACGGAGGAGCGATACATGGCTGACCTTCAGCTGGTCCTGGAGGTATGATCTGCAGTGGGGCCCCCGTGAGGTCTTTGCACTTCAGTCTGCTTTAAGCATTTGCAGTTTTGAGTTTTTATATTCTTGTCATGGATCTCATGTATAGGGCTTTGAGTGTAGGTTTTTGTGCCAGAACATGTTTAACTTATTTTCCCTAACATTTTGTTATCCCTCTTAACCTTTACTAACCCTTTCCAACTTTGCCCGTCTCTCATTTTTTTTTCTCCAGGTGTTTTACAAGCCCATGTCTGAGTCGGGACGCCTGACAGATGTTGAAATGGCCATGATCTTCGTCAACTGGAAGGACCTGATTATGTCCAACACCAAACTTCACAAGTGTGTCTTTCCACAAGCTTGTTTCTTCTTGGTAGCTGAAATTCTTGGGAATGAAACGTGATCCGATGCTGCCACCTTGCTCTAGGAATACGAACTGCGAGTATCGTGTCCCACAACAGCAAATGTCATAGGCAGAGTGAAGTCCCAGAAATAGAGAAGTGCCAGGAAAAGGAATTATCTATGCAGTCGATGGATAATAACAAAACAGGCTGCACAGTTTTTGCACTTAAAGATCATGGAAACTGGAATGTTTGTTGAGAATGGCACTGGCCAGCATTCTGTTTTTGAAACTCACCTGAACTTTTACGAAGAAATTGCTTGGTACTGGACTTGGCGGCCTTTGCGGTTTTGGTGATTGTGTTTGTGAATGGCAGGGCACTGAGGGTGAGGAAGAAAACGGGTGGCGAGAAGATGCCGGTGCAGATGATTGGGGACATCCTGGCCTCGGAGCTCTCGCACATGCAGGCCTACATCCGCTTCTGCAGCTGCCAGCTTAACGGTGCAGCCCTGCTGCAACAAAAGACTGACAAGGAACCCGAGTTCAAGGACTTCCTCAAGGTGAGGAATGGTGGGCAGCAGCCCTGGAACAAATGGGAGGGGTAGATAGTTCATTGTTAAAGGCTGTTCCAGAGCGATCGGTAAGCGGGAGAATTGCAGCCGTCCAAATGTCCTCAGTGAAAAAGCGGTAGCGGGTTAAATGGATGTTGAACTGTTCTTTATTTTCTTCTGAAATGAATTACAAAGATATCTTGCGGGCCAATACTATGTTCTATGAGACCTCTGGACTCAACTCTTCTAAAGCACCTAGACTGAAATTTAGAGTGGTGCTTTAGATAAGGACGTAGGCTAGGGTTTCTGACTCCTAAGTGTGTGTGTGTCTCTCTCTCAGAAAATCGCTACAGATCACCGGTGTAAAGGTATGCCACTGTCCAGCTTCCTGCTGAAGCCTATGCAGAGAATCACCCGCTATCCACTCATCATAAAGAACGTAAGTCCTGCACATTGTCACCCGTGGTCCCTCCTTCAGTGTGCGATGTGGGAGGCATGACGAATTAGCCTCATCCAATTTGCCTTGGATTTAGCTCAATTTGGGTTGCTGCTACGTATGACTTTGCCCTGCCAAAGATGCAGTTCGTGTCAATTCCTTTGGGGACCAAATGATAATGGTTGTGACCATCATCATGGTCAGCAAATACAAGAAAGAATGTGCTGTTTTGCTGGAGTTAAATACCAATGAAATGCAAAAACTTCAGGCAGAAGAGTGAGTGTTGGGGAAAGCGCCCGGCGTTTCCACCCCAACTCCACATTTACGAGACACACACAGGTTACAGTTTTACTTGCAAGGGTACCCACACTCTCTGCAATGCAAACTACAGCAGAATGTGTTACAAAGGGTGGTTCCCCTTGGCTTCTTTATTTATAGTCAATGGGGGGCGCAAGAGAGGGAAGTGAGATTCTTATCTAAGTAGGCAGCTGTTAACCACCTACTTAGAGTACAATAGCTAAGAGTATGTGGCTAGAAGATAAGAAATAACGTATACATATATATTTACACTCATTGCTGATCATACAGAATTGATTAACAACTGTTTCTTCAACCTAACAGTCCCTCCTGTTTATCATGACAGTATGATCAGAAGCATCAACATTGTAGAAGTTGCAAAAGCACTTTAGGTACAACCTTCATTTAGACCACATTGTCATTATCCTGGAAAACATTTAATTCCGTTTCTTCAGGTCCGAGCCCTGCACGGGTGCTTTCGGCTCGGCCGTCATTATGAATTATATGTCTTCTTCATCGCCATCGCTGGAAACAGGCTCTGTCTCTATAGTTTGGGTAAGGGAGAGAAACATTGTACTGCGTGTCCGAAAAGCAGCATTAAGAGCTTGATTAATAAACATTTTCAAACATGGTATAACAGTAATAAAACAACAGAAAAATAAAATGAAAAACAAAAGAAGAGGTAGGCATGTTTTCATCAGTATTGACCACCATGTTCCTGTAATAAACCAGTCTAACCAGGATGAGGAGGACTGCGGTCGACTGTCCATGGTCATCACTTTTTGTAAGTTTCGGAGGCGGTCTAAGGCAGATGTCATATTGGGTGAGTGCACATTGTCAGGAATGTAAGTGCAGCACGTTTGGTTCAGGAGGACACATACTCCTCCTTGTGCGGCTGTCAGTAGGTCTAATGCCATACGATTCTGGATTACCATCTGTCTGGTTATGTCTAATTGTTCATTTTGTTTTTGGTTAATCAGTATCGAATCATTCATAAATAGACCTAGTCTATAATTTAGAGTTTCTACGCGTAGCATGAGTTTTCCAATTCCTAGCCCAGGGAACAGGGCCAGCATAACTTTACTGCCTGTTCCCCACAATTTATGTTCAGCGGGCACGTCGGTTCCCCACACACTATCATGGGGTTGTATTGATATCGAACGCCTTCTCCTGCTTCTGAAGAAAGTTTTACTTTCCTGTGCTATCAGGAAGGTGTGATCTGAAACAAAAATAAGAGCGCACACTCCAAACCAGTTCGGTGGTAAGACAAAGTATGCACGAGGTCCACACAACCATGCTACTCCGTCCACCCAATATGTTCCATTACTGGGGCGAAGCATCGAAATTGGAGATCCATACATGCTGTCTACATATGTTAGGTTACAGTTCGTGGTGTTTCCTCCTATCCATCGCGTACCATTATCTTGCTTAAAACAAATGGCATGCTGATATGTCAGTGGGTCTCGGTCCATCAAGACAGAAAAAGGAAGTGAGACATTAGTTTTAGCAACAGCGAAGTCTACCCAGAAATCCTGTATACAGGTACCATTTTGAAACCCAACGTCATCTGGGTAGTTTCCTGTAGCCTCCTGATACTTAATTCGGACCACTGTCATTCTATTAGTCCCAGGTATAGTTATGTTCACATCTTCCCCTGCTAGCGAAAATATAAGGGAAAGACGGCTCTGGTATCCTATTCCTGCGAAAGAAGCAGCGCACTTGGCTTGGGATATGTTCATAGCTTTACCATACACCGTAGGTCCTTCACTATGAGTGGGCATTACTGAACAAACATAGCAATTTGTCACATTTTTCGCTGTTACAGTATCATGTACATATCGGTACCAGTAGTTTTGCATAAATGGATGTGAGTGGTCAGCGGGCAACGGGCGTAGATGGAAGTCATCATGGGTCCATCGCCGTAGGTGCTGTAATGGAGCTGGTGAGAGCCAGGACAACCATACAAGTCCTACAACAAGAATGACCCCTAGAGTCACTTTACCACATCCCCACCCTATCAGGGCCATCCTAAATAGAGTGCAGCTCAGTTGTTTTCTTCACCGGGTTGAGACAACAGCACCCTATTGGTTACTGTGCCTTTGTAGCGGACTTCCACTGCTACTCTGTTGCTGAGGCCTCTGATAAGGGCTTGATGGGTTTACAGTGACTTTTGTGTATCCAGGAAGGTCGTTCTGCGATCTTTACTGCTGTTGGTGTTGTGAGGAGGACTTGATAAGGACCGTCCCACCGAGGTGTGCTCCAATCTTTCCGCAACAGGACCTTGACCAGGACCCAATCTCCCGGCTGCAAGTTATCCTGTTGAGTAGAAACAGAATTTACCGGCAGACTACTGGGGCTATGTTTTTGTTGTGATGTTAGTAGTTTACGCATCCAATCAGCCAGCGTATTTTCTCGGTCTGCTTTTTCTATGTCATTCATTTCAGTTGCTAGGGGAAATGGTCTACCATACACTATTTCAAAAGGTGTTAATCCTGCAGGAGTGGGAGTTATTCTCATCCATAATTTTACTAGAGACAAACATTCTGGCCACGGCCTTTTTGTCTCTTCCATTGTCTTTTTTAGCCTTGTTTTAATAGTGCCGTTGGTCCTTTCCACTAAGCCTGCGCTCTGGGGGTGATACGCACAATGATTCTTAAGCGTAAAACCTAATGCTTGTGAGCAAAGGGACATAGTCTGATTTACAAAATGAGTCCCATTGTCTGATCTTATAATATGAGGTATGCCATAGGTAGGGAAATAATGGCTTACCAAACATTTTGCAACGGTCATTGCATCACAATGCTTTACAGGGTATATTTCTACCCACTTAGAAAAGGTGTCTATAATAACTAGACAGTATTTCTTTCCTTGTGACCAAGATAATTCAATAAAATCCATATGTACAACTTGAAACGGATACTCAGCTGTGGGGAACTGGCCACGTTTTGGTCTGATGTTTCCTTGTGCATTGTGTTTACAACAAATTAAGCATGTCCTACAAAATTGTTTTGCATAATCAGAAAAATTTATAGCATAGAAATATTGTTGTATGATATGTACCATCCCTCCTGTTGAGACATGAGTATTTCCATGGCTCACCAAAGCAGCTGTTTTGTATAAATTTTTTGGTAGGATGGGCTTGTCATTCATATAGTAAACTTTCTCTCGTTGTATTGCTCCTCTTTTGATCCAACTTTGTACTTCTATTTTAGGAGCATGAATCTGTGCATCACATAGCACATCGCTATCTATAAAAAGAATGTCTGCCACTGATAAGGTAGGTTGTTTCAGTGCCGCTTCTTTGGCGGTTTTATCTGCAAAACTATTTCCTGCGGTTTCTGCAGAGTCATCAGTCTGGTGTGCTTTGCATTTGCACAGTGCAAAGTGAGTCGGTAAATGCACAACGTCTAATAATCTAAGTAGCAAATTCGTATGAGTAAGAGATGTGCCCTGTGATGTTCTAAAACCTCTATTTTTCCAGACTCTTGCATGGTGATGGACAGCTGCAAACACATATTGACTATCAGTGTAGATAGTAAGTGACTTGTTCTTGAACAGTTCACATGCCCTGATCACAGCATAAAGTTCAGCCGCTTGTGCTGAACAAGTAGAAGGGAGTGCATTGGCTTCTAACACTTCAGTAGATGTAACTACAGCATACCCAACTTTATTTTTTTCCATATCATTTTTTGATGCTGAGCCATCTACATAAACAACTTCTGATCCTGGTATAAAAGTTTGCAGAATATCTGCTCTTGGTTTTGTTTGTTCTTCTATTGTTGCTTTGCAAGAATGTGGCTCCCCATCCTCTGCGGTAGGGAGAAGCGTACTAGGGTTCAATAGGCCACACCGCTGAAGTTCAATGTTACGTTGTGAGAGCAAAAGTGACACTAAGGTAAGATGTCTTGTATGTGTTAAGAATGGAAGCGGTGTCTGCAACAAGATTAGAGACACAGAATGAGGAACTTTAAGTATGAGGGGGTGACAAAGTACCAATTCTGCTGATACCTTTACTGCTTCTGCAGCAGCTGCACAGGCCTGTAAACACTGTGGAAAGCCAGCTGCTACTGCATCTAATCGTTTTGAATAGAATGCTAACGGTCTCTCTTTTGCTCCGAATGGCTGTGTTAATACTGCTTTCATATAACCTTGATTAGCATCTACACATAGGGTGAATGGTTGTTGATAATCTGGTAGAGCAAGGGTCACATTGGTTTGCAACATTCTTTTTAAATTTGTAAAAGCATTTTCTCCGTCCTCAGTCCATTGTATTTTGTCCTTTAGAGTCATCTCCTTCCCGTATATTAAATTTTGCAAAGGTTGAACTAGAAAAGCATAATCTGGTAACCATTCTCTACAATAATTGCATCTGTTGTTTAGTCTGTGGTTTAGGTGCTTCCTGTATAGCTTGTTTCCTTATCTCTAGCAGCGAGCGACCTTTTTGTGAAAGGTTATGCCCTAAATAGACAACTGTCTTTTTGCAGTACTGCAACTTCTGTTTAGTATTGTCCAGTATTGTATAAATGCTGAAGCACAGTTAGGGTAGTTTCTTTGCAATGTTGTTCTGAATCTGCTGCTATTAAGATATCATCCACGTATAGTAATACCTGACTATGTGATGGTATTTCACAGGTACTCATAGAGTATCTAAGGGCCATGGTATATACATGTGGGCTTTCAGAAAATCCCTGAGGGAGTCTAGTATATGTATATTTTTTCCCTTTATAGGTAAATCCAAATAAATGTTGAGAATCAGGGTGCAATGGTACTGAGAAAAATGCATTACTAAGATCCACTACTGAGAAGTAGCTTTTATCAGGAGTCAATGAGTTGAGCAATAAGTGTGGGTTAGGCACGTCTGGTGCTGCATGTTGCACTATGTTATTAACAGGTCTTAAATCCTGCACCATGCGCCATTTCCCTGTATGTCCCTTCTGGACTGGAAAGATAGGAGTGTTGCAAGTGGCTTCAGGAGCCTCTCGCAATATTCCTGATGCTAACATGTCTTGCACTACAGGGGCTATACCTTTCTCTGCTTCAGGTTTTAATGGGTATTGCCGGACGGTGTTCTGATTTCACAGTTACTTTGTAAGGTGGGAATCCCTTTACCAGCCCTACATCAGTGGGGGAGGACGACCACAACCCTTCTGGAAGGCGATCTAGATCTGGACATGATCCCTCCTCCAGGGTTGAAAAAATTTGTCAGGTTGGGTCCTTTAAGTGTGTGGTGGGAGTGGTTTGAACTCTCCATCCCAAAGGAAACCGCCACACATTGTGTTTCTCATCATAGCTCCAACAGGAGCCAGATACGGGTTGGTAGTCATTGTAACTGTGCATAGAATCTCGTAAGAACATCTCTACATCTCTCCACTGCATCTGGGGTGGTTTTGAAAGAGATACGTGTGGTGTTCTCTCTCTAAATACAGCTTGTTGCTTGTTAGATAAAATGACTGAGGCTGCTGAAAACCCAGTGGTGGGGTTAACATACATATATTATACAAGTGTCTTGGAGGGCATGAAACGTTTTGTCATAGACATAATCTGGTCCAAGGGTGTCTTTGTACCACATAGTGACGTGTAAGGCATCGTCAGGCATGAACTGGGCCTGTCTAGGGGACTGCTTTTCTCTAGTTTTCCGCAATAATTCTCGTGTCTGTGCAGTTCCCCCTAGGTCCAGAGACCAGTAATATTGTGGTGTTGTGGTTCCTTGCACAACATAAGCTTCCTCATTTACGATTGCTTTCATGCCAGTGGCTGTGGCAACCACGCTAATGCCCATTTGTACCATAAGGTCTCGACCTAACAAGTTAACAGGACAAGAAGGGCTTATTAACACCTGTGCTTGACATTCAAGTCCAGTTTCCTTATCTTTTACTGCAACTGGGTTTGTTAACTGATGTCTGTCTGTCTGACCTCCTGCCGTTTTTATATTTATGACTGATGAAGAATATGTGACTCCGGGAGGACTGGAGGTTAGGACAGTCCTACATGCTCCAGTGTCACACAGACATTCATATACTTTGCCGTTTATGACTAACTTCCGACTTGGCAAGGTTTCCCACTGCCTTTCTGCTAATAACTGACACACTTGTCATCTATTTCTTTATCTAAAAGGTCTTGTAAAGTGACCTCCGTTTCCTTTCTTAAAATCACCTCTGTTTTGCCTCGGATGGTGTCGGTAACAGGGGCCTCCGAGGGGGGTCATTGATCATTGTTTTCAATGGAGTTTGGGTTATATGGTTGTTTCCCTACTCTACAATTCCTAGCTAAGTGTCCAGGTTTCCTGCATGTCCAGCAAATGTTATCTTGCTGAGACGAATTCCTGTAATTGTTTCTGAAAACACCTCTCCCCCTTCCTCGGCCTCTTGACCTTCCTCTGAATCCTCCCCTCCCCGGAGGATTCATTTGCACTAACGCTACTACATCTGAGGCGCTGAATATTGTGTCTGTCTTTTCCTGTTTCTGCGCTCTCTGCGCGTGTTGGGCATATTCTAGTGCTTGTTGGACTGAACCAGTATTCTGATGTACCCAATGTTTGTCAAGATATTTTCGCAATTCGGGCTTTAGGCCTGCGACAAAAGCTCGTTTTAGCTGTTGTTGGTACACTCCTACTGCCTCTTCATCAAATGGGATCCCTGAGTTTCCTCTAAATACAACTCTCATTCTATCCATAAAATCCTCAGGTTCCTCTCCATCTTTTTGTTTACATTGCGCTATTCTGCCATAATCTGCTCGTCTCATAAACACTATCTCTATCCTTCCATGTAATTGTTGCATACTCTGTTTTCTACGTACATCTCTTAACTTACTTTGTTCCAACCATGCATCAGAAAAAACATATTCTTTTTTTCTGTCTTTACCTTCTTTCTTATTGGTAGTCTGTAACATCTCCAGTTTTAAGTTTAGCTTTTATACAAAAGTCTGTGAGCTTTTATATATATCTGGAGTGTGGAGTTTTCCTTCAAACCCATGTTTTTTCCTCCATCTACTTATTTGTCCTGATCCTGGCTTATATCCTTCCATAAACTTCTCATCTCCCTCTAGTTCCATTTGTTTACTTTGATTCTTCCCCATTGTTACCTTTTAATGGATACACTACAAAAAATAAAAAATCCTAAAAGCAAGTATCTGGCATGAGACCTCAGGAGGACACTAACACGGCCTTCTACTGCTCCCTATTAGAGCAGCGGTGTTAGTTTTCAGGGATGAAACCCGTCCTTGATCCTTCAGTCACCAGTATGTTGTTGCTTTTAGGGTGGATCGTGTAGGTTAATCTAAAACCTATAAAAACACATCCACATACATCAATATATATATTTCCAACAACGCCTACTTTCTCTCCCGGTTAATTTCGGCTAACCTCAACCACATGCATGTCTTGGCCACCTACTTATTTAGGTGCCGTATCTCTCACTTGGCCACCTACTCACTTAGGTGCCGTATCTCTCACCTGTATAGTGTGCTCTCTGATCCGTCACCGAGGTCCTTCAGACATCACCAGACGTCGAGCGCAGTTCTAACCACCGGCCTGATGACGAATTCACATCACAGGTCTTTCTTGCACCCGACTTCGAGTGGCTGTCGACAGACTTCGGTGTCGCTTCTCTCGGCGTACTGGAGACGTCTTCGGGGTTCCTCGGATCCGGCTCGAAGGACCAAATTCTATGTTGGGGAAAGCGCCCGGCGTTTCCACCCCAACTCCACATTTACGAGACACACACAGGTTACAGTTTTACTTGCAAGGGTACCCACACTCTCTGCAATGCAAACTACAGCAGAATGTGTTACAAAGGGTGGTTCCCCTTGGCTTCTTTATTTATAGTCAATGGGGGGCGCAAGAGAGGGAAGTGAGATTCTTATCTAAGTAGGCAGCTGTTAACCACCTACTTAGAGTACAATAGCTAAGAGTATGTGGCTAGAAGATAAGAAATAACGTATACATATATATTTACACTCATTGCTGATCATACAGAAATGATTAACAACTGTTTCTTCAACCTAACAGTGAGTATGGGTATTGTGAAATGTTGGATGTCAACTGTTACAAAACGTGCTGCACCAGTTTATTTATGGATGGATGGATGGATGGATGGATCTGATTAACATCAAACCGCCAGTAACTTCACTCTACCCTGAACTCCACAGTCCTTGTCCAAAGACAGAGTTCATTCTTAGGCAGGTCCCAGACCTATTTCCAAATCTCCTGCTCCCCAGATTCTCGAGAACACTCCAGAGAATCACTTGGACCATGGACACTTGCGGGAGGCTCTGGACAGGGCCGAGGAGCTCTGTCTGCAGGTCAACGAGGGGGTCCGGGAGAAGGAGAACTCCGACAGGTTAGAGTGGATTCAGAGCCATGTCCAGTGTGAAGGCATCACTGAGGTGAGCACATCTAATGCAACTATATCACGAAGCTCTTGTCTATAGCCTGGGTTTTATATAATCTACAATATTCCCTCCTGAAGTTCTTAACAAATGTTTGTTTACATGCACAGCCTCTAACAAAGTCGTCTACAGAGTTAATCCTACTACAAGTTAGGGTCTGGATTTTTGCAGCTTTCCTACAGTTTACTGGACACTTCCAATTGTTCCATTTCCCTACAGAACTTGATATTCAACTCCTTGACCAACTGCCTGGGTCCCCGAAAGCTGCTACACAGCGGCAAGGTCTATAAAACTAAGAGCAACAAGGAGTTATACACCTTCCTCTTCAATGACTTCCTGCTGCTCACCCAAGCAGTGAAGCAGTTCACCTCATCAGGGACGGATAAGCTCTTCAGTCCCAAGTGCAACATGCAGTTCAAGATGTACAAGAACGTGAGACTCTTTTTCATGCTGGGGAGTAATGGAGGGGGCTAGCAATACCAGACAGTTACATTTACGGCACAAAATCATACATTGCGTTTTAAATGAACTTTTCATATCCATACAATTCGGAGTAGAACTTTCTAGAAAGAGGTGCCATTTCCTTAGTTGTATGTTTAGCCCATTTTTACGGGCTTTCTCTACTGTGTGTACTTCCAATTTAATGCGAGTCTATGACCCGATTTTGGTCTTCTATCCAACCAGCCCGTGTTTCTAAATGAAGTTCTGGTGAAGATGCCCTCCGATCCGTCTAGCGATGAGCCAATCTTCCACATCTCCCACATCGACCGTGTTTATACTCTCAGGACAGAGAACATCAATGAGAGGTTAGTGGGGAAGGAAGGGAGTTAGAGAAGAGACTAAGGAGAATTGAACAAGGAAGCTGTGGCTTCAGTCCACAAGGAGGCTCCCTCGGTGTCCTGTTCTGGTAACAAATCAGGTGTTTCTTCTTATTTAATCAATCAGGACTGCCTGGGCGCAGAAAATCAAAGCTGCTTCAGAACATTTCATAGAGACTGAGAAGAAGAAGCGAGAGAAAGCTTACCAAGGTGAACTATTTTATTTGCATTTAATCCTTTTCAGTGTCTTAGCATAACCCTTCAGTCCAGTTTGATTATGTAATGGTTTTATTCATCTGTCTACAAAATTGCTTGTCCTTTTCCTATTTAATTTAGTTATATGTATGTGTGTGTGTGTATATTTATGTATCTGTAATATAAAATCCTCTAAGTCACCAGTATATATTCATTACCCTATTCAGTGTTTCAGAACCCTGACCCCATGTTTTAGTCCATGTTGGACGTTTCACAGCCAGAACCTACAAACCCCATGAGCAAGAATTTGTTTCTTCCAACCAGTTGAGCATAGAGAGTCAGTCAAAGGCTACTCAACTGGTTTGTAAAAACAAAATCTTGGTCTGAGTTTGTAGCTGAGCACTGGTTTTTCCTGAATTTGAGTTTCCCTCTTTTACACAGCCTGTTTTTCCAGTGAACACATCCGTTGCAGTTTAAGAACCTACTACTTTCCCTTTTGGTTGCTGTACAGTCTATTTATGCAGACCTTCATTACTGAACCCTTGATAACCCTATCATAGACTGCAGTGCCCCATTAACTACAGTTTTTTTTTCCAGTTGCTGTATCTTATTTCTGCCAATTCCTTGGGAGTTCCTTGCATCTTAACTTCTTTATTATGAATCTTATTTATTGTTCCTTGGTCTTTCGACTCATGCATCACTTGCTGTATGCATTTCCAGCTCGTTCCCTGAAAACCAGTGGCATTGGCCGCCTGCTGGTCACTATTTTGGAGGCCACAGAGCTCAAGCCCTGCAAGCCCAATGGTGAGGGTCAAAGGTCAAGTCCTATCTCCCGAAACTCCAGCCGCTAACCCCCTAATGCCTTGTACCTCATGTATGGCTTGATGGTTGGGTTTAATGGTTTTTTTTGATGGCCTACACCCTCCAGGAAAGAGTAATCCATATTGCGAGGTGACCATGGGGGCACAGTGTTTCACCTCCCGGACAATAAATGACACAATCAACCCCAAGTGGAACTTCAACTGTCAGTTCTTCATTAAGGACCTGTACCAGGATGTTCTATGTGTCACCATCTTCAAGAGGGACCAGTTCTCTCCCGATGGTTAGTCCTTTCTTCAGATGTTTATTTCTCCTCTTTTTACACGTTGACACTTCCTGAAATTCGTCTTGGGAACAGTTCTGATGTTAAATGTGCTGATGTTAAATTTCCCTTAGAAAAATTTGGGTGTCATATTTGAAGTTTCGTCTTGTTTTTTTTTTTTTTAATTTAACTTTTAATTTATTTTTAATTTATTTATTTATTACACGTCATTTTAAGTTTCTCCATGGGGTATCACTGTGGTTTCATGCTTCAGGGTTCTGGTTCCATATCCTCCCCCTGGTTCTGTGTGTGTGAGTTTGAACATTCTCTTTGTATTTGTACGGGTTACTCCTACAGCCCAAGAACACATACAGATGAACTACGTTCTCTACTTTATGCCCTGGTATATTCTGCAGTCTCACTGCAACCCTTCTACTAGATAATTTCTTTTGTGTTTGACCGTTTATTTCTTTCCCCCCCCTATTGCTTAATTTCTTTCATTGTGCCACAATGGCCTGTGTTCTATTACTAGCGTTTGATGGTGGCCGCTTTCATCATGGCTGCTTGTATCATTGTTAGACTTCCTGGGCCGCACTGAAGTTCCTGTGGCCACCATCAAGAAGGAGCTGGAAAACAAGGGAGCAGCGACAAGGCGCCTGCTGCTGCACGAGGTGCCGACAGGCGAGGTGTGGGTGCGCCTGGACCTGCAGCTGTTCGACCAAAAATCTCTCAAATGAGGCGACGCGGATTGGTGCCATGCCATACGCCCCCCGCCCCGCCCCCGCCTCCACCCCGCTTCCCAAGACAAACGGACAGAGCTGAGGCTTCCTGACGAGATGCTCATTCCGATCCCCGGAACCAGCGGCAAGCATCAGCAGAGCAGGTTCTAGGCTGATGCCACGGGCAGTCCGGCTCCAGCACAGACAGGGTTCTGCCACGTTCACTCGCCAGGTGGCGTCTGTGAGCTGAGAGCTGTATGCCAGTGCTGCTGGAGACCGTCTGGACTCCTGAGTACTTCTGATAATGTGGACGTTTGACACAAATGCAAAATATAGGAAAGCCCTTTTGGGACTGATTATTGTTTACCACTGGATATGGTAATATCTCAGGTTTTTGTTTTTCCTGTCAGTTGTTTATAAAACCAAAAATATATTATGTCAATATCTTATCTTATTTTAATTATACAAATTCGGTACCTGTGAGACAAACCAACTTTACCAAGGAACAAATTTTTTTTTTTTTTTTAAAGAAAAATCTTCCCTCACTGAAAGCAAGATGGATGTATGCAGTGTATGTTGTACTGAATACTAACACAGGACTTTGGTAAAACTAAGTTTATTACAAGAATCACACTACCCTGTAACTGTCAATAGGTCGTTTTTTTGTTTCCCCTAACATTATTTAGTGTCAGCAAACCACAGCACATACAAATGTTTGGAAACATATTGTCACTCCTAGATACATCACATTTTACTACTAAAGACGTTATGTTGCTTCATGTGGATTTAACTAACAGTTCCTTAATTGCTTATGCATTCATTCCACTGTTAAAATATTGTTATATGATTTTAACATTTCCACTCAGAAAATCTTAATTCATAAAGGTATGAATGGAAACTAAAACAGGTAATTCTGAACCTTATATGTAAGACACACATCAGGTCAGGGTCAGGGTGCTGGTTTGTCAGGGTGCTGGTTTGTCAGGCTGGTGGTTTGTCAGGCTGGTGGTTTGTCAGGCTGCTGGTTTGTCAGGCTGCTGGTTTGTCAGGCTGCTGGTTTGTCAGGCTGCTGGTTTGTCAGGCTGCTGGTTTGTCAGGCTGCTGCTGGTTTGTCAGGCTGCTGCTGGTTTGTCAGGCTGCTGCTGGTTTGTCAGGCTGCTGCTGGTTTGTCAGGCTGCTGCTGGTTTGTCAGGCTGCTGCTGGTTTGTCAGGCTGCTGCTGGTTTGTCAGGCTGCTGCTGGTTTGTCAGGCTGCTGCTGGTTTGTCAGGCTGCTGCTGGTTTGTCAGGCTGCTGCTGGTTTGTCAGGCTGCTGCTGGTTTGTCAGGCTGCTGCTGGTTTGTCAGGCTGCTGCTGGTTTGTCAGGCTGCTGCTGGTTTGTCAGGCTGCTGCTGGTTTGTCAGGCTGCTGCTGGTTTGTCAGGCTGCTGCTGGTTTGTCAGGCTGCTGCTGGTTTGTCAGGCTGCTGCTGGTTTGTCAGGCTGCTGCTGGTTTGTCAGGCTGCTGCTGGTTTGTCAGGCTGCTGCTGGTTTGTCAGGCTGCTGCTGGTTTGTCAGGCTGCTGCTGGTTTGTCAGGCTGCTGCTGGTTTGTCAGGCTGCTGCTGGTTTGTCAGGCTGCTGCTGGTTTGTCAGGCTGCTGCTGGTTTGTCAGGCTGCTGCTGGTTTGTCAGGCTGCTGCTGGTTTGTCAGGCTGCTGCTGGTTTGTCAGGCTGCTGCTGGTTTGTCAGGCTGCTGCTGGTTTGTCAGGCTGCTGCTGGTTTGTCAGGCTGCTGCTGGTTTGTCAGGCTGCTGCTGGTTTGTCAGGCTGCTGCTGGTTTGTCAGGCTGCTGCTGGTTTGTCAGGCTGCTGCTGGTTTGTCAGGCTGCTGCTGGTTTGTCAGGCTGCTGCTGGTTTGTCAGGGTCAGGCTGCTGCTGGTTTGTCAGGCTGCTGCTGGTTTGTCAGGCTGCTGCTGGTTTGTCAGGCTGCTGCTGGTTTGTCAGGCTGCTGCTGGTTTGTCAGGCTGCTGCTGGTTTGTCAGGGTCAGGCTGCTGCTGGTTTGTCAGGGTCAGGCTGCTGCTGGTTTGTCAGGGTCAGGCTGCTGCTGGTTTGTCAGGGTCAGGCTGCTGCTGGTTTGTCAGTGTCAGGCAGTGTCAGGCTGCTGCTGGTTTGTCAGTGTCAGGCTGCTGCTGGTTTGTCAGTGTCGTGCTGCTGCTTTGTCAGTGTCGTGCTGCTGCTTTGTCAGTGTCGTGCTGCTGCTTTGTCAGTGTCGTGCTGCTGCTTTGTCAGTGTCGTGCTGCTGCTTTGTCAGTGTCGTGCTGCTGCTTTGTCAGTGTCGTGCTGCTGCTTTGTCAGTGTCGTGCTGCTGCTTTGTCAGTGTCGTGCTGCTGCTTTGTCAGTGTCGTGCTGCTGCTTTGTCAGTGTCGTGCTGCTGCTTTGTCAGTGTCGTGCTGCTGCTTTGTCAGTGTCGTGCTGCTGCTTTGTCAGTGTCGTGCTGCTGCTTTGTCAGTGTCGTGCTGCTGCTTTGTCAGTGTCGTGCTGCTGCTTTGTCAGTGTCGTGCTGCTGCTTTGTCAGTGTCGTGCTGCTGCTTTGTCAGTGTCGTGCTGCTGCTTTGTCAGTGTCGTGCTGCTGCTTTGTCAGTGTCGTGCTGCTGCTTTGTCAGTGTCGTGCTGCTGCTTTGTCAGGCTGCTGCTGCTTTGTCAGGCTGCTGCTGCTTTGTCAGGCTGCTGCTGCTTTGTCAGGCTGCTGCTGCTTTGTCAGTGTCAGGCTGCTGCTGCTTTGTCAGTGTCAGGCTGCTGCTGCTTTGTCAGTGTCAGGCTGCTGCTGCTTTGTCAGTGTCAGGCTGCTGCTGCTTTGTCAGTGTCAGGCTGCTGCTGCTTTGTCAGTGTCAGGCTGCTGCTGCTTTGTCAGTGTCAGGCTGCTGCTGCTGCGTCAGTGTCAGGCTGCTGCTGCTGCGTCAGTGTCAGGCTGCTGCTGCTGCGTCAGTGTCAGGCTGCTGCTGCTGCTTTGTCAGTGTCAGGCTGCTGCTGCTGCTTTGTCAGTGTCAGGCTGCTGCTGCTGCTTTGTCAGTGTCAGGCTGCTGCTGCTGCTTTGTCAGTGTCAGGCTGCTGCTGCTGCTTTGTCAGTGTCAGGCTGCTGCTGCTGCTTTGTCAGTGTCAGGCTGCTGCTGCTGCTTTGTCAGTGTCAGGCTGCTGCTGCTGCTTTGTCAGTGTCAGGCTGCTGCTGCTGCTTTGTCAGTGTCAGGCTGCTGCTGCTGCTTTGTCAGTGTCAGGCTGCTGCTGCTGCTTTGTCAGTGTCAGGCTGCTGCTGCTGCTTTGTCAGTGTCAGGCTGCTGCTGCTGCTTTGTCAGTGTCAGGCTGCTGCTGCTGCTTTGTCAGTGTCAGGCTGCTGGTTTGTCAGGCTGCTGCTGCTGGTTTGTCAGGCTGCTGCTGCTGGTTTGTCAGGCTGCTGCTGCTGGTTTGTCAGTGTCAGGCTGCTGCTGCTGCTTTGTCAGTGTCAGGCTGCTGCTGCTGCTTTGTCAGTGTCAGGCTGCTGCTGCTGCTTTGTCAGTGTCAGGCTGCTGCTGCTGCTTTGTCAGTGTCAGGCTGCTGCTGCTGCTTTGTCAGTGTCAGGCTGCTGCTGCTGCTTTGTCAGTGTCAGGCTGCTGCTGCTGCTTTGTCAGTGTCAGGCTGCTGCTGCTGCTTTGTCAGTGTCAGGCTGCTGCTGCTGCTTTGTCAGTGTCAGGCTGCTGCTGCTGCTTTGTCAGGCTGCTGCTGCTTTGTCAGGCTGCTGCTGGTTTGTCAGGCTGCTGCTGGTTTGTCAGGCTGCTGCTGGTTTGTCAGGCTGCTGCTGGTTTGTCAGGCTGCTGCTGGTTTGTCAGGCTGCTGCTGGTTTGTCAGGCTGCTGCTGGTTTGTCAGGCTGCTGCTGGTTTGTCAGGCTGCTGCTGGTTTGTCAGGCTGCTGCTGGTTTGTCAGGCTGCTGCTGGTTTGTCAGGCTGCTGCTGGTTTGTCAGGCTGCTGCTGGTTTGTCAGGCTGCTGCTGGTTTGTCAGGCTGCTGCTGGTTTGTCAGGCTGCTGCTGGTTTGTCAGGCTGCTGCTGGTTTGTCAGTGTCAGGCTGCTGCTGGTTTGTCAGTGTCAGGCTGCTGCTGGTTTGTCAGTGTCAGGCTGCTGCTGCTTTGTCAGTGTCAGGCTGCTGCTGCTTTGTCAGTGTCAGGCTGCTGCTGCTTTGTCAGTGTCAGGCTGCTGCTGCTTTGTCAGTGTCAGGCTGCTGCTGCTTTGTCAGTGTCAGGCTGCTGCTGCTTTGTCAGTGTCAGGCTGCTGCTGCTTTGTCAGTGTCAGGCTGCTGCTGCTTTGTCAGTGTCAGGCTGCTGCTGCTTTGTCAGTGTCAGGCTGCTGCTGCTTTGTCAGTGTCAGGCTGCTGCTGCTTTGTCAGTGTCAGGCTGCTGCTGCTTTGTCAGTGTCAGGCTGCTGCTGCTTTGTCAGTGTCAGGCTGCTGCTGCTTTGTCAGTGTCAGGCTGCTGCTGCTTTGTCAGTGTCAGGCTGCTGCTGCTTTGTCAGTGTCAGGCTGCTGCTGCTTTGTCAGTGTCAGGCTGCTGCTGCTTTGTCAGTGTCAGGCTGCTGCTGCTTTGTCAGTGTCAGGCTGCTGCTGCTTTGTCAGTGTCAGGCTGCTGCTGCTTTGTCAGTGTCAGGCTGCTGCTGCTTTGTCAGGCTGCTGCTGCTTTGTCAGGCTGCTGCTGCTTTGTCAGGCTGCTGCTGCTTTGTCAGGCTGCTGCTGCTTTGTCAGGCTGCTGCTGCTTTGTCAGGCTGCTGCTGCTTTGTCAGGCTGCTGCTGCTTTGTCAGGCTGCTGCTGCTTTGTCAGGCTGCTGCTGGTTTGTCAGGCTGCTGGTTTGTCAGGGTGCTGGTTTGTCAGGGTGCTGGTTTGTCAGGGTGCTGGTTTGTCAGGCTGCTGCTGGTGGTTTGTCAGGCTGCTGCTGGTGGTTTGTCAGGCTGCTGCTGGTGGTTTGTCAGGCTGCTGCTGGTGGTTTGTCAGGCTGCTGCTGGTGGTTTGTCAGGCTGCTGCTGGTGGTTTGTCAGGCTGCTGCTGGTGGTTTGTCAGGCTGCTGCTGGTGGTTTGTCAGGCTGCTGCTGGTGGTTTGTCAGGCTGCTGCTGGTGGTTTGTCAGGCTGCTGCTGGTGGTTTGTCAGGCTGCTGCTGGTGGTTTGTCAGTGTCAGGCTGCTGCTGGTTTGTCAGTGTCAGGCTGCTGCTGGTTTGTCAGTGTCAGGCTGCTGCTGGTTTGTCAGTGTCAGGCTGCTGCTGGTTTGTCAGTGTCAGGCTGCTGCTGCTTTGTCAGTGTCAGGCTGCTGCTGCTTTGTCAGTGTCAGGCTGCGGCTGCTTTGTCAGTGTCAGGCTGCTTTGTCAGTGTCAGGCTGCTTTGTCAGTGTCAGGCTGCTTTGTCAGTGTCAGGCTGCTTTGTCAGTGTCAGGCTGCTTTGTCAGTGTCAGGCTGCTTTGTCAGTGTCAGGCTGCTGCTGGTTTGTCAGGCTGCTGCTGGTTTGTCAGGCTGCTGCTGGTTTGTCAGGCTGCTGCTGGTTTGTCAGGCTGCTGCTGGTTTGTCAGGCGGGTGCTGGTTTGTCAGGCTGGTGCTGGTTTGTCAGGCTGGTGCTGGTTTGTCAGGCTGCTGCTGGTTTGTCAGGGTGCTGCTGGTTTGTCAGGGTGCTGCTTGTTTGTCAGGGTGCTGCTTGTTTGTCAGGGTGCTGCTTGTTTGTCAGTGTCAGGGTGCTGCTTGTTTGTCAGTGTCAGGGTGCTGCTTGTTTGTCAGTGTCAGGGTGCTGCTTGTTTGTCAGTGTCAGGCTGCTGGTTTGTCAGGCTGCTGCTTTGTCAGGGTGCTGCTTTGTCAGGGTGCTGCTTTGTCAGGGTGCTGCTTTGTCAGTGTCAGGCTGCTGCCGGTTTGTCAGGCTGCTGCCGGTTTGTCAGGCTGCTGCCGGTTTGTCAGGCTGCTGCCGGTTTGTCAGGCTGCTGCTGGTTTGTCAGTGTCAGGCTGCTGCTGCTTTGTCAGGGTGCTGCTTGTTTGTCAGGGTGCTGCTGGTTTGTCAGGCTGCTGCTGGTTTGTCAGGCTGCTGCTGGTTTGTCAGGCTGCTGCTGGTTTGTCAGGGTGCTGCTTGTTTGTCAGGGTGCTGCTTGTTTGTCAGGCTGCTGCTTGTTTGTCAGGCTGCTGCTTGTTTGTCAGGGTGCTGCTTGTTTGTCAGGGTGCTGCTTGTTTGTCAGGGTGCTGCTTGTTTGTCAGGGTGCTGCTTGTTTGTCAGGGTGCTGCTGGTTTGTCAGGGTGCTGCTGGTTTGTCAGGGTGCTGCTGGTTTGTCAGGGTGCTGCTGGTTTGTCAGGGTGCTGCTGGTTTGTCAGGGTGCTGCTGGTTTGTCAGGGTGCTGCTGGTTTGTCAGGGTGCTGCTGGTTTGTCAGGGTGCTGCTGGTTTGTCAGGGTGCTGCTGGTTTGTCAGTGTCAGGCTGCTGCTGGTTTGTCAGTGTCAGGCGGCTGCTGGTTTGTCAGTGTCAGGCGGCTGCTGGTTTGTCAGTGTCAGGCGGCTGCTGGTTTGTCAGGCGGCTGCTGGTTTGTCAGGCTGCTGCTGGTTTGTCAGGCGGCTGCTGGTTTGTCAGGCTGCTGCTGGTTTGTCAGGGTGCTGCTGGTTTGTCAGGGTCAGGCTGGTGCTGGTTTGTCAGGGTCAGGCTGCTGGTTTGTCAGGCTGCTGGTGGTTTGTCAGGGTGCTGCTTGTTTGTCAGTGTCAGGGTGCTGCTTGTTTGTCAGTGTCAGGGTGCTGCTTGTTTGTCAGTGTCAGGGTGCTGCTTGTTTGTCAGTGTCAGGCTGCTGGTTTGTCAGGCTGCTGCTTTGTCAGGCTGCTGCTGGTTTGTCAGGGTGCTGCTTTGTCAGGGTGCTGCTTTGTCAGGGTGCTGCTTTGTCAGGCTGCTGCCGGTTTGTCAGGCTGCTGCCGGTTTGTCAGGCTGCTGCCGGTTTGTCAGGCTGCTGCCGGTTTGTCAGGCTGCTGCCGGTTTGTCAGGCTGCTGCCGGTTTGTCAGGCTGCTGCCGGTTTGTCAGGCTGCTGCCGGTTTGTCAGGCTGCTGCTGGTTTGTCAGTGTCAGGCTGCTGCTGGTTTGTCAGTGTCAGGCTGCTGCTGGTTTGTCAGTGTCAGGCTGCTGCTGCTTTGTCAGGGTGCTGCTGGTTTGTCAGGCTGCTGCTGGTTTGTCAGGCTGCTGCTGGTTTGTCAGGCTGCTGCTGGTTTGTCAGGCTGCTGCTGGTTTGTCAGGCTGCTGCTGGTTTGTCAGGGTGCTGCTTGTTTGTCAGGGTGCTGCTTGTTTGTCAGGGTGCTGCTTGTTTGTCAGGGTGCTGCTTGTTTGTCAGGGTGCTGCTTGTTTGTCAGGGTGCTGCTTGTTTGTCAGGGTGCTGCTGGTTTGTCAGGGTGCTGCTGGTTTGTCAGGGTGCTGCTGGTTTGTCAGGGTGCTGCTGGTTTGTCAGGGTGCTGCTGGTTTGTCAGGCTGCTGCTGGTTTGTCAGGCTGCTGCTGGTTTGTCAGTGTCAGGCTGCTGCTGGTTTGTCAGTGTCAGGCTGCTGCTGGTTTGTCAGTGTCAGGCGGCTGCTGGTTTGTCAGGCGGCTGCTGGTTTGTCAGGCTGCTGCTGGTTTGTCAGGCTGCTGCTGGTTTGTCAGGCTGCTGCTGGTTTGTCAGGGTGCTGCTGGTTTGTCAGGCTGCTGCTGGTTTGTCAGGGTCAGGCTGGTGCTGGTTTGTCAGGGTCAGGCTGGTGCTGCTTTGTCAGTGTCAGGCTGGTGCTGGTTTGTCAGTGTCAGGGTGCTGCTTGTTTGTCAGGGTGCTGCTTGTTTGTCAGGGTGCTGCTTGTTTGTCAGGGTGCTGCTTGTTTGTCAGGGTGCTGCTTGTTTGTCAGGGTGCTGCTTGTTTGTCAGGGTGCTGCTTGTTTGTCAGGGTGCTGCTTGTTTGTCAGGCTGCTGCTGGTTTGTCAGGCTGCTGCTGGTTTGTCAGGGTGCTGCTGGTTTGTCAGGGTGCTGCTGGTTTGTCAGGCTGCTGCTGGTTTGTCAGGCTGCTGCTGGTTTGTCAGGCTGCTGCTGGTTTGTCAGGCTGCTGCTGGTTTGTCAGGCTGCTGCTGGTTTGTCAGGCTGCTGCTGGTTTGTCAGGCTGCTGCTGGTTTGTCAGGGTCAGGCTGCTGCTGGTTTGTCAGGGTCAGGCTGCTGGTTTGTCAGGCTGGTGCTGGTTTGTCAGGCTGGTGCTGGTTTGTCAGGCTGGTGCTGGTTTGTCAGTGTCAGGCTGGTGCTGGTTTGTCAGTGTCAGGCTGCTGCTGCTTTGTCAGGCTGCTGCTTGTTTGTCAGTGTCAGGCTGCTGGTTTGTCAGGGTGCTGCTTGTTTGTCAGTGTCAGGCTGCTGGTTTGTCAGGCTGCTGGTTTGTCAGGCTGCTGGTTTGTCAGGCTGCTGCTTTGTCAGGCTGCTGCTTTGTCAGGCTGCTGCTTTGTCAGGCTGCTGCTTTGTCAGGCTGCTGCTTTGTCAGGCTGCTGCTTTGTCAGGCTGCTGCTTTGTCAGGCTGCTGCTTTGTCAGGCTGCTGCTTTGTCAGGCTGCTGCTTTGTCAGGCTGCTGCTTTGTCAGTGTCAGGCTGCTGCTTTGTCAGTGTCAGGCTGCTGCTGCTTTGTCAGTGTCAGGCTGCTGCTGCTTTGTCAGTGTCAGGCTGCTGCTGCTTTGTCAGTGTCAGGCTGCTGCTGCTTTGTCAGTGTCAGGCTGCTTTGTCAGTGTCAGGCTGCTTTGTCAGTGTCAGGCTGCTTTGTCAGTGTCAGGCTGCTTTGTCAGTGTCAGGCTGCTTTGTCTGGGTGCTGCTGCTTTGTCAGGCTGCTGCTTGTTTGTCAGGCTGCTGCTTGTTTGTCAGGCTGCTGCTTGTTTGTCAGGCTGCTGCTTGTTTGTCAGGCTGCTGCTTGTTTGTCAGGGTGCTGCTTGTTTGTCAGGGTGCTGCTTGTTTGTCAGGGTGCTGCTTGTTTGTCAGGGTGCTGCTTGTTTGTCAGGGGGCTGCTGGTTTGTCAGGGGGCTGCTGGTTTGTCAGGGGGCTGCTGGTTTGTCAGGGGGCTGCTGGTTTGTCAGGGGGCTGCTGGTTTGTCAGGCTGCTGGTTTGTCAGGCTGCTGGTTTGTCAGGCTGCTGGTTTGTCAGTGTCAGGGTGCTGCTTTGTCAGGGTCAGGCTGCTGCTTTGTCAGGGTGCTGGTTTGTCAGGGTCAGGCTGCTGCTTTGTCAGGGTCAGGCTGCTGCTTTGTCAGGGTCAGGCTGCTGCTTTGTCAGTGTCAGGCTGCTGCTGGTTTGTCAGTGTCAGGCTGCTGCTGGTTTGTCAGGCTGCTGCTTTGTCAGGGTGCTGCTTTGTCAGGGTGCTGCTTTGTCAGGGTCAGGCTGCTGCTTTGTCAGGGTGCTGGTTTGTCAGGGTCAGGCTGCTGCTTTGTCAGGGTGCTGGTTTGTCAGGGTCAGGCTGCTGCTTTGTCAGGGTGCTGGTTTGTCAGGGTGCTGCTGGTTTGTCAGTGTCAGGCTGCTGCTGGTTTGTCAGTGTCAGGCTGCTGCTGGTTTGTCAGTGTCAGGCTGCTGCTGGTTTGTCAGTGTCAGGCTGCTGCTGGTTTGTCAGTGTCAGGCTGCTGCTGGTTTGTCAGGGTGCTGCTTTGTCAGGGTGCTTTGTCAGGGTGCTTTGTCAGTGTCAGGCTGCTGCTGGTTTGTCAGGCTGCTGCTGGTTTGTCAGGCTGCTGCTGGTTTGTCAGGCTGCTGCTGGTTTGTCAGTGTCAGGCTGCTGCTGCTTTGTCAGGGTGCAGCTTTGTCAGGCTGCTGCTTTGTCAGGCTGCTGCTTTGTCAGGCTGCTGGTTTGTCAGGCTGCTGCTGGTTTGTCAGGCTGCTGCTGGTTTGTCAGGCTGCTGCTGCTTTGTCAGTGTCAGGCTGCTGCTGCTTTGTCAGGCTGCTGCTGCTTTGTCAGGCTGCTGCTGCTTTGTCAGGCTGCTGCTGCTTTGTCAGGCTGCTGCTGCTTTGTCAGGCTGCTGCTGCTTTGTCAGTGTCAGGCTGCTGCTGCTTTGTCAGTGTCAGGCTGCTGCTGCTTTGTCAGTGTCAGGCTGCTGCTGCTTTGTCAGTGTCAGGCTGCTGCTGCTTTGTCAGTGTCAGGCTGCTGCTGGTTTGTCAGGGTCAGGCTGCTGCTGGTTTGTCAGGGTCAGGCTGCTGCTGGTTTGTCAGGGTCAGGCTGCTGCTGGTTTGTCAGGGTCAGGCTGCTGCTGGTTTGTCAGGGTCAGGCTGCTGCTTGTTTGTCAGTGTCAGGGTGCTGCTTGTTTGTCAGTGTCAGGGTGCTGCTTGTTTGTCAGTGTCAGGGTGCTGCTTGTTTGTCAGTGTCAGGGTGCTGCTTGTTTGTCAGTGTCAGGGTGCTGCTTGTTTGTCAGTGTCAGGGTGCTGCTTGTTTGTCAGTGTCAGGGTGCTGCTTGTTTGTCAGTGTCAGGGTGCTGCTTGTTTGTCAGTGTCAGGGTGCTGCTTGTTTGTCAGTGTCAGGGTGCTGCTTGTTTGTCAGTGTCAGGGTGCTGCTTGTTTGTCAGTGTCAGGGTGCTGCTTGTTTGTCAGTGTCAGGGTGCTGCTTGTTTGTCAGTGTCAGGGTGCTGCTTGTTTGTCAGGCTGCTGGTTTGTCAGGCTGCTGGTTTGTCAGGCTGCTGCTTTGTCAGGCTGCTGCTTTGTCAGGCTGCTGCTTTGTCAGGCTGCTGCTTTGTCAGGCTGCTGCTTTGTCAGGCTGCTGCTTTGTCAGGCTGCTGCTTTGTCAGGCTGCTGCTTTGTCAGGCTGCTGCTTTGTCAGGCTGCTGCTTTGTCAGGCTGCTGCTTTGTCAGGCTGCTGCTTTGTCAGGCTGCTGCTTTGTCAGTGTCAGGCTGCTGCTGCTTTGTCAGTGTCAGGCTGCTGCTGCTTTGTCAGTGTCAGGCTGCTGCTGCTTTGTCAGTGTCAGGCTGCTGCTGCTTTGTCAGTGTCAGGCTGCTTTGTCAGGGTGCTGCTTTGTCAGTGTCAGGCTGCTGCTTTGTCAGGCTGCTGCTTTGTCAGTGTCAGGGTGCTGCTGGTTTGTCAGGCTGCTGCTTGTTTGTCAGGGTGCTGCTGGTTTGTCAGGCTGCTGGTTTGTCAGGCTGCTGGTTTGTCAGGCTGCTGGTTTGTCAGGCTGCTGGTTTGTCAGGGTCAGGCTGCTGCTTTGTCAGTGTCAGGGTGCTGCTTTGTCAGGGTGCTGCTTTGTCAGGGTGCTGCTTTGTCAGGGTGCTGGTTTGTCAGGGTGCTGCTTTGTCAGGGTGCTGGTTTGTCAGGGTCAGGCTGCTGCTTTGTCAGTGTCAGGCTGCTGCTTTGTCAGGGTCAGGCTGCTGGTTTGTCAGTGTCAGGCTGCTGCTGGTTTGTCAGTGTCAGGCTGCTGCTGCTTTGTCAGGGTGCTGCTTTGTCAGGGTGCTGCTTTGTCAGGGTGCTGCTTTGTCAGTGTCAGGCTGCTGCTTTGTCAGGGTCAGGCTGCTGCTTTGTCAGGGTGCTGGTTTGTCAGGGTCAGGCTGCTGCTTTGTCAGGGTGCTGGTTTGTCAGGGTGCTGGTTTGTCAGGGTGCTGCTGGTTTGTCAGTGTCAGGCTGCTGCTGGTTTGTCAGGCTGCTGCTGGTTTGTCAGGCTGCTGCTGGTTTGTCAGGCTGCTGCTGGTTTGTCAGGCTGCTGGTTTGTCAGGCTGCTGGTTTGTCAGGCTGCTGGTTTGTCAGGCTGCTGGTTTGTCAGGCTGCTGGTTTGTCAGGCTGCTGGTTTGTCAGGCTGCTGGTTTGTCAGGGTGCTGCTTTGTCAGTGTCAGGGTGCTGCTTTGTCAGTGTCAGGGTGCTGCTTTGTCAGTGTCAGGGTGCTGCTTTGTCAGGGTCAGGCTGCTGCTGGTTTGTCAGGCTGCTGCTGGTTTGTCAGGCTGCTGCTGGTTTGTCAGGCTGCTGCTGGTTTGTCAGGGTCAGGCTGCTGCTGGTTTGTCAGGGTCAGGCTGCTGCTGGTTTGTCAGGGTCAGGCTGCTGCTGGTTTGTCAGGCTGCTGCTTGTTTGTCAGGCTGCTGCTTGTTTGTCAGGCTGCTGCTTGTTTGTCAGGGTGCTGCTTGTTTGTCAGGCTGCTGCTTGTTTGTCAGGGTGCTGCTGGTTTGTCAGGCTGCTGCTGCTTTGTCAGGCTGCTGCTGCTTTGTCAGGGTGCTGCTGCTTTGTCAGGGTGCTGCTGCTTTGTCAGGGTGCTGCTGCTTTGTCAGTGTCAGGCTGCTGCTGGTTTGTCAGTGTCAGGCTGCTGCTGGTTTGTCAGGGTCAGGCTGCTGCTTTGTCAGTGTCAGGCTGCTGCTTTGTCAGTGTCAGGCTGCTGCTTTGTCAGTGTCAGGGTGCTGCTTTGTCAGTGTCAGGCTGCTGCTGGTTTGTCAGTGTCAGGCTGCTGCTGGTTTGTCAGGCTGCTGCTTTGTCAGGGTGCTGCTTTGTCAGGCTGCTGCTTTGTCAGGCTGCTGCTTTGTCAGGCTGCTGCTTTGTCAGTGTCAGGCTGCTGCTTTGTCAGGGTGCTGGTTTGTCAGGGTCAGGCTGCTGCTTTGTCAGGGTGCTGGTTTGTCAGGGTCAGGCTGCTGCTTTGTCAGGCTGCTGGTTTGTCAGGCTGCTGGTTTGTCAGGCTGCTGGTTTGTCAGGCTGCTGGTTTGTCAGGCTGCTGCTTTGTCAGGCTGCTGCTTTGTCAGTGTCAGGCTGCTGCTGGTTTGTCAGTGTCAGGCTGCTGCTGCTTTGTCAGTGTCAGGCTGCTTTGTCAGTGTCAGGCTGCTTTGTCAGTGTCAGGCTGCTTTGTCAGTGTCAGGCTGCTTTGTCAGTGTCAGGCTGCTTTGTCAGTGTCAGGCTGCTGCGTCAGTGTCAGGCTGCTGCGTCAGTGTCAGGCTGCTGCTGGTTTGTCAGGCTGCTGCTGGTTTGTCAGGCTGCTGCTGGTTTGTCAGGCTGCTGCTGGTTTGTCAGGCTGCTGCTGGTTTGTCAGGCGGGTGCTGGTGGTTTGTCAGGCGGGTGCTGGTGGTTTGTCAGGCTGGTGCTGGTGGTTTGTCAGGCTGGTGCTGGTGGTTTGTCAGGCTGGTGCTGGTTTGTCAGGGTGCTGCTGCTTTGTCAGGCTGCTGCTTTGTCAGGGTGCTGCTTTGTCAGGGTGCTGGTTTGTCAGGGTCAGGCTGCTGCTTTGTCAGGGTGCTGGTTTGTCAGGGTGCTGGTTTGTCAGGGTGCTGGTTTGTCAGTGTCAGGCTGCTGCTTTGTCAGTGTCAGGCTGCTGCTGGTTTGTCAGTGTCAGGCTGCTGCTGGTTTGTCAGTGTCAGGCTGCTGCTTTGTCAGGCTGCTGCTTTGTCAGGGTGCTGCTTTGTCAGGGTGCTGCTTTGTCAGGGTGCTGCTTTGTCAGGGTGCTGCTTTGTCAGGGTGCTGCTTTGTCAGGGTGCTGCTTTGTCAGGGTCAGGCTGCTGCTTTGTCAGGGTCAGGCTGCTGCTTTGTCAGTGTCAGGCTGCTGCTTTGTCAGGGTGCTGGTTTGTCAGGGTCAGGCTGCTGCTTTGTCAGGGTGCTGGTTTGTCAGGGTCAGGCTGCTGCTTTGTCAGGGTGCTGGTTTGTCAGGGTCAGGCTGCTGCTGGTTTGTCAGTGTCAGGCTGCTGCTGGTTTGTCAGTGTCAGGCTGCTGCTGGTTTGTCAGTGTCAGGCTGCTGCTGCTTTGTCAGGGTGCTGCTTTGTCAGGGTGCTTTGTCAGTGTCAGGCTGCTGCTGGTTTGTCAGGCTGCTGCTGGTTTGTCAGGCTGCTGCTGGTTTGTCAGGCTGCTGCTGGTTTGTCAGGCTGCTGCTGGTTTGTCAGGGTGCTGCTGGTTTGTCAGGCTGCTGCTGGTTTGTCAGGGTGCTGCTTGTTTGTCAGGGTGCTGCTTGTTTGTCAGGGTGCTGCTGGTTTGTCAGGGTGCTGCTGGTTTGTCAGGGTGCTGCTGGTTCGTCAGGGTGCTGCTGGTTCGTCAGGGTGCTGCTGGTTCGTCAGGGTGCTGCTGGTTCGTCAGGCTGCTGCTGGTTCGTCAGGCTGCTGCTGCTGGTTCGTCAGGCTGCTGCTGCTTTGTCTGGGTGCTGCTTTGTCAGGGTGCTGCTTTGTCAGGGTGCTGCTTTGTCAGGGTGCTGCTTTGTCAGGCTGCTGCTTTGTCAGGCTGCTGCTTTGTCAGGCTGCTGCTTTGTCAGGCTGCTGCTTTGTCAGGGTCAGGCTGCTGCTTTGTCAGGGTGCTGGTTTGTCAGGGTCAGGCTGCTGCTTTGTCAGGGTGCTGCTTTGTCAGGGTGCTGCTTTGTCAGGGTGCTGCTTTGTCAGGGTGCTTTGTCAGTGTCAGGCTGCTGCTGGTTTGTCAGGCTGCTGCTGGTTTGTCAGGCTGCTGCTGGTTTGTCAGGGTGCTGCTGGTTTGTCAGGGTGCTGCTGGTTTGTCAGGGTGCTGCTGGTTTGTCAGGGTGCTGCTGGTTTGTCAGGGTGCTGCTGGTTTGTCAGGCTGCTGCTGGTTTGTCAGGGTCAGGCTGGTGCTGCTTTGTCAGTGTCAGGCTGGTGCTGCTTTGTCAGTGTCAGGGTGCTGCTTGTTTGTCAGGGTGCTGCTTGTTTGTCAGGGTGCTGCTTGTTTGTCAGGGTGCTGCTTGTTTGTCAGGGTGCTGCTTGTTTGTCAGGCTGCTGCTGGTTTGTCAGGCTGCTGCTGGTTTGTCAGGCTGCTGCTGGTTTGTCAGGCTGCTGCTGGTTTGTCAGGCTGCTGCTGGTTTGTCAGGCTGCTGCTGGTTTGTCAGGCTGCTGCTGGTTTGTCAGGCTGCTGCTGGTTTGTCAGGCTGCTGCTGGTTTGTCAGGCTGCTGCTGGTTTGTCAGGCTGCTGCTGGTTTGTCAGGCTGCTGCTGGTTTGTCAGTGTCAGGCTGCTGCTTTGTCAGGGTGCTGGTTTGTCAGGGTCAGGCTGCTGCTTTGTCAGTGTCAGGCTGCTGCTTTGTCAGGGTCAGGCTGCTGCTTTGTCAGGGTCAGGCTGCTGCTGGTTTGTCAGGGTCAGGCTGCTGCTGGTTTGTCAGGCTGCTGCTGGTTTGTCAGGGTGCTGGTTTGTCAGGGTGCTGCTTTGTCAGGGTGCTGCTTTGTCAGGGTGCTGGTTTGTCAGGGTCAGGCTGCTGCTTTGTCAGGGTGCTGGTTTGTCAGGGTCAGGCTGCTGCTTTGTCAGGGTGCTGGTTTGTCAGGGTGCTGCTGGTTTGTCAGTGTCAGGCTGCTGCTGGTTTGTCAGTGTCAGGCTGCTGCTGGTTTGTCAGTGTCAGGCTGCTGCTGGTTTGTCAGTGTCAGGGTGCTGCTTTGTCAGGGTGCTGCTTTGTCAGGGTGCTTTGTCAGTGTCAGGCTGCTGCTGGTTTGTCAGGCTGCTGCTGGTTTGTCAGGCTGCTGCTGGTTTGTCAGGCTGCTGCTGGTTTGTCAGGCTGCTGCTGGTTTGTCAGGCTGCTGCTGGTTTGTCAGTGTCAGGCTGCTGCTGGTTTGTCAGTGTCAGGCTGCTGCTGCTTTGTCAGGGTGCTGCTTGTTTGTCAGGGTGCTGCTTGTTTGTCAGGGTGCTGCTGGTTTGTCAGGCTGCTGCTGGTTTGTCAGGCTGGTGCTGGTTTGTCAGGCTGCTGCTGCTTTGTCAGGGTGCTGCTTGTTTGTCAGGGTGCTGCTTGTTTGTCAGTGTCAGGGTGCTGCTTGTTTGTCAGTGTCAGGGTGCTGCTTGTTTGTCAGGCTGCTGGTTTGTCAGGCTGCTGGTTTGTCAGGCTGCTGGTTTGTCAGGCTGCTGCTTTGTCAGGCTGCTGGTTTGTCAGGCTGCTGCTTTGTCAGGCTGCTGCTTTGTCAGGCTGCTGCTTTGTCAGGCTGCTGCTTTGTCAGGCTGCTGCTTTGTCAGGGTCAGGCTGCTGCTTTGTCAGGGTCAGGCTGCTGCTTTGTCAGGGTCAGGCTGCTGGTTTGTCAGGGTCAGGCTGCTGCTTTGTCAGGGTCAGGCTGCTGCTTTGTCAGTGTCAGGCTGCTGCTGCTTTGTCAGTGTCAGGCTGCTGCTGCTTTGTCAGTGTCAGGCTGCTGCTGCTTTGTCAGTGTCAGGCTGCTGCTGCTTTGTCAGTGTCAGGCTGCTGCTGCTTTGTCAGTGTCAGGCTGCTGCTGCTTTGTCAGTGTCAGGCTGCTGCTGCTTTGTCAGTGTCAGGCTGCTGCTGCTTTGTCAGTGTCAGGCTGCTGCTGCTTTGTCAGTGTCAGGCTGCTGCTTTGTCAGTGTCAGGCTGCTGCTTTGTCAGTGTCAGGCTGCTGCTTTGTCAGTGTCAGGCTGCTGCTTTGTCAGTGTCAGGCTGCTTTGTCAGTGTCAGGCTGCTTTGTCAGGGTGGTGCTGCTTTGTCAGGGTGCTGCTGCTTTGTCAGGGTGCTGCTGCTTTGTCAGGGTGCTGCTGCTTTGTCAGGGTGCTTTGTCAGTGTCAGGCTGCTGCTGGTTTGTCAGGCTGCTGCTGGTTTGTCAGGCTGCTGCTGGTTTGTCAGGGTGCTGCTGGTTTGTCAGGGTGCTGCTGGTTTGTCAGGGTGCTGCTGGTTTGTCAGGGTGCTGCTGGTTTGTCAGGGTGCTGCTGGTTTGTCAGGCTGCTGCTGGTTTGTCAGGGTCAGGCTGGTGCTGCTTTGTCAGTGTCAGGCTGGTGCTGCTTTGTCAGTGTCAGGGTGCTGCTTGTTTGTCAGGGTGCTGCTTGTTTGTCAGGGTGCTGCTTGTTTGTCAGGGTGCTGCTTGTTTGTCAGGCTGCTGCTGGTTTGTCAGGCTGCTGCTGGTTTGTCAGGCTGCTGCTGGTTTGTCAGGCTGCTGCTGGTTTGTCAGGCTGCTGCTGGTTTGTCAGGCTGCTGCTGGTTTGTCAGGCTGCTGCTGGTTTGTCAGGCTGCTGCTGGTTTGTCAGGCTGCTGCTGGTTTGTCAGGCTGCTGCTGGTTTGTCAGGCTGCTGCTGGTTTGTCAGGCTGCTGCTGGTTTGTCAGTGTCAGGCTGCTGCTTTGTCAGGGTGCTGGTTTGTCAGGGTCAGGCTGCTGCTTTGTCAGTGTCAGGCTGCTGCTTTGTCAGGGTCAGGCTGCTGCTTTGTCAGGGTCAGGCTGCTGCTGGTTTGTCAGTGTCAGGCTGCTGCTGGTTTGTCAGGCTGCTGCTGGTTTGTCAGGGTGCTGCTTTGTCAGGGTGCTGCTTTGTCAGGGTGCTGCTTTGTCAGGGTGCTGGTTTGTCAGGGTCAGGCTGCTGCTTTGTCAGGGTGCTGGTTTGTCAGGGTCAGGCTGCTGCTTTGTCAGGGTGCTGGTTTGTCAGGGTGCTGCTGGTTTGTCAGTGTCAGGGTGCTGCTGGTTTGTCAGTGTCAGGCTGCTGCTGGTTTGTCAGTGTCAGGCTGCTGCTGGTTTGTCAGTGTCAGGCTGCTGCTGGTTTGTCAGTGTCAGGGTGCTGCTTTGTCAGGGTGCTGCTTTGTCAGGGTGCTGCTTTGTCAGGGTGCTTTGTCAGTGTCAGGCTGCTGCTGGTTTGTCAGGCTGCTGCTGGTTTGTCAGGCTGCTGCTGGTTTGTCAGGCTGCTGCTGGTTTGTCAGGCTGCTGCTGGTTTGTCAGGCTGCTGCTGGTTTGTCAGTGTCAGGCTGCTGCTGCTTTGTCAGGGTGCTGCTTGTTTGTCAGGGTGCTGCTTGTTTGTCAGGGTGCTGCTGGTTTGTCAGGCTGCTGCTGGTTTGTCAGGCTGGTGCTGGTTTGTCAGGCTGCTGCTGCTTTGTCAGGGTGCTGCTTGTTTGTCAGGGTGCTGCTTGTTTGTCAGTGTCAGGGTGCTGCTTGTTTGTCAGTGTCAGGGTGCTGCTTGTTTGTCAGGCTGCTGGTTTGTCAGGCTGCTGGTTTGTCAGGCTGCTGGTTTGTCAGGCTGCTGCTTTGTCAGGCTGCTGCTTTGTCAGGCTGCTGCTTTGTCAGGCTGCTGCTTTGTCAGGCTGCTGCTTTGTCAGGCTGCTGCTTTGTCAGGCTGCTGCTTTGTCAGGGTCAGGCTGCTGCTTTGTCAGGGTCAGGCTGCTGCTTTGTCAGGGTCAGGCTGCTGCTTTGTCAGGGTCAGGCTGCTGGTTTGTCAGGGTCAGGCTGCTGCTTTGTCAGTGTCAGGCTGCTGCTGCTTTGTCAGTGTCAGGCTGCTGCTGCTTTGTCAGTGTCAGGCTGCTGCTGCTTTGTCAGTGTCAGGCTGCTGCTGCTTTGTCAGTGTCAGGCTGCTGCTGCTTTGTCAGTGTCAGGCTGCTGCTGCTTTGTCAGTGTCAGGCTGCTGCTGCTTTGTCAGTGTCAGGCTGCTGCTTTGTCAGTGTCAGGCTGCTGCTTTGTCAGTGTCAGGCTGCTGCTTTGTCAGTGTCAGGCTGCTGCTTTGTCAGGGTGGTGCTGCTTTGTCAGGGTGGTGCTGCTTTGTCAGGGTGCTGCTGCTTTGTCAGGGTGCTGCTGGTTTGTCAGGGTGCTGCTTGTTTGTCAGGCTGCTGCTGGTTTGTCAGGCTGCTGCTTGTTTGTCAGGCTGCTGCTTGTTTGTCAGGCTGCTGCTTGTTTGTCAGGCTGCTGCTGGTTTGTCAGGCTGCTGCTGGTTTGTCAGGCTGCTGCTGGTTTGTCAGGCTGCTGCTTTGTCAGGGTGCTGCTTTGTCAGGGTGCTGCTTTGTCAGGGTCAGGCTGCTGCTTTGTCAGGGTCAGGCTGCTGCTTTGTCAGGGTGCTGGTTTGTCAGGGCCAGGCTGCTGCTTTGTCAGGGTGCTGGTTTGTCAGGGTCAGGCTGCTGCTTTGTCAGGGTGCTGGTTTGTCAGGCTGCTGCTGGTTTGTCAGTGTCAGGCTGCTGCTGGTTTGTCAGTGTCAGGCTGCTGCTGGTTTGTCAGTGTCAGGGTGCTGCTTTGTCAGGGTGCTGCTTTGTCAGGGTGCTGCTTTGTCAGGGTGCTTTGTCAGTGTCAGGCTGCTGCTGGTTTGTCAGGCTGCTGCTGGTTTGTCAGGCTGCTGCTGGTTTGTCAGGCTGCTGCTGGTTTGTCAGGCTGCTGCTGGTTTGTCAGGCTGCTGCTGGTTTGTCAGGCTGCTGCTGGTTTGTCAGTGTCAGGCTGCTGCTGCTTTGTCAGGGTGCTGCTTGTTTGTCAGGGTGCTGCTTGTTTGTCAGGGTGCTGCTGGTTTGTCAGGGTGCTGCTGGTTTGTCAGGGTGCTGCTGGTTTGTCAGGGTGCTGCTGGTTTGTCAGGGTGCTGCTGGTTTGTCAGGGTGCTGCTGGTTTGTCAGGCTGCTGCTGGTTTGTCAGGCTGCTGCTGGTTTGTCAGGCTGCTGCTGGTTTGTCAGGCTGCTGCTGGTTTGTCAGGGTGCTGCTGGTTTGTCAGGGTGCTGCTTGTTTGTCAGGGTGCTGCTTGTTTGTCAGGGTGCTGCTTGTTTGTCAGGGTGCTGCTTGTTTGTCAGGGTGCTGCTTGTTTGTCAGGGTGCTGCTGGTTTGTCAGGGTGCTGCTGGTTTGTCAGGGTGCTGCTGGTTTGTCAGGGTGCTGCTGGTTTGTCAGGGTGCTGCTGGTTTGTCAGGGTGCTGCTGGTTTGTCAGGGTGCTGCTGGTTTGTCAGGGTGCTGCTGGTTTGTCAGGGTGCTGCTGGTTTGTCAGGGTGCTGCTGGTTTGTCAGGGTGCTGCTGGTTTGTCAGGCTGCTGCTGGTTTGTCAGGCTGCTGCTGGTTTGTCAGGCTGCTGCTGGTTTGTCAGGCTGCTGCTGGTTTGTCAGGCTGCTGCTGGTTTGTCAGGCTGCTGCTGGTTTGTCAGGCTGCTGCTGGTTTGTCAGGCTGCTGCTGGTTTGTCAGGCTGGTGCTGCTGGTTTGTCAGGCTGGTGCTGCTGGTTTGTCAGGCTGGTGCTGGTTTGTCAGGGTCAGGCTGGTGCTGGTTTGTCAGTGTCAGGGTGCTGCTTGTTTGTCAGGGTGCTGCTTGTTTGTCAGGGTGCTGCTTGTTTGTCAGGGTGCTGCTTGTTTGTCAGGGTGCTGCTTGTTTGTCAGGGTGCTGCTTGTTTGTCAGGGTGCTGCTTGTTTGTCAGGGTGCTGCTTTGTCAGTGTCAGGCTGCTGCTTTGTCAGTGTCAGGCTGCTGCTTTGTCAGTGTCAGGCTGCTGCTTTGTCAGTGTCAGGCTGCTGCTTTGTCAGTGTCAGGCTGCTGCTTTGTCAGTGTCAGGCTGCTGCTTTGTCAGTGTCAGGCTGCTGCTGGTTTGTCAGGCTGCTGCTGGTTTGTCAGGCTGCTGCTGGTTTGTCAGGCTGCTGCTGGTTTGTCAGGCTGCTGCTGGTTTGTCAGGCTGCTGCTGGTTTGTCAGGCTGCTGCTGGTTTGTCAGGCTGCTGCTGGTTTGTCAGGCTGCTGCTGGTTTGTCAGGCTGCTGCTGGTTTGTCAGGCTGCTGCTGGTTTGTCAGGCTGCTGCTGGTTTGTCAGGGTCAGGCTGGTTTGTCAGGGTCAGGCTGGTTTGTCAGGGTCAGGCTGGTTTGTCAGGCTGAGGCTGGTTTGTCAGGCTGAGGCTGGTTTGTCAGGCTGCTGCTGGTTTGTCAGGCTGCTGCTGGTTTGTCAGGCTGCTGCTGGTTTGTCAGGCTGCTGCTGGTTTGTCAGGGTGCTGCTTGTTTGTCAGGCTGCTGCTTGTTTGTCAGGGTGCTGCTGGTTTGTCAGGGTGCTGCTGGTTTGTCAGGGTGCTGCTGGTTTGTCAGGGTGCTGCTGGTTTGTCAGGGTGCTGCTGGTTTGTCAGGGTGCTGCTTTGTCAGTGTCAGGGTGCTGCTTTGTCAGTGTCAGGCTGGTGCTGCTTTGTCAGTGTCAGGCTGGTGCTGCTTTGTCAGTGTCAGGCTGGTGCTGGTTTGTCAGTGTCAGGCTGGTGCTGCTTTGTCAGTGTCAGGCTGCTTGTTTGTCAGTGTCAGGCTGCTGCTTTGTCAGTGTCAGGCTGCTGCTTTGTCAGTGTCAGGCTGCTGCTTTGTCAGTGTCAGGCTGCTGCTTTGTCAGTGTCAGGCTGCTGCTGGTTTGTCAGTGTCAGGCTGCTGCTGGTTTGTCAGGGTCAGGCTGCTGCTGGTTTGTCAGGGTCAGGCTGCTGCTGGTTTGTCAGGCGGCTGCTGCTGGTTTGTCAGGCGGGTGCTGCTGGTTTGTCAGGCGGGTGCTGCTGGTTTGTCAGGCTGCTGCTGGTTTGTCAGGCTGCTGCTGGTTTGTCAGGCTGCTGCTGGTTTGTCAGGGTCAGGCTGCTGCTGGTTTGTCAGGGTCAGGCTGCTGCTGGTTTGTCAGGGTCAGGCTGCTGCTGGTTTGTCAGGCGGCTGCTGCTGGTTTGTCAGGCGGGTGCTGCTGGTTTGTCAGGCGGGTGCTGCTGGTTTGTCAGGCGGGTGCTGCTGGTTTGTCAGGCTGCTGCTGGTTTGTCAGGGTCAGGCTGCTGCTGGTTTGTCAGGGTCAGGCTGCTGCTGGTTTGTCAGGGTCAGGCTGCTGCTGCTTTGTCAGGCTGCTGCTGCTTTGTCTGTCAGTGTCAGGCTGCTGCTGCTTTGTCTGTCAGTGTCAGGCTGCTGCTGCTTTGTCTGTCAGTGTCAGGCTGCTGCTGCTTTGTCAGGGTGCTGGTTTGTCAGGGTGCTGGTTTGTCAGGGTGCTGCTTTGTCAGTGTCAGGCTGCTGCTTTGTCAGTGTCAGGCTGCTGCTTTGTCAGTGTCAGGCTGCTGCTTTGTCAGTGTCAGGCTGCTGCTTTGTCAGGGTGCTGGTTTGTCAGTGTCAGGCTGCTGCTTTATCAGGGTCAGGGTGCTGGTTTGTCAGGGTGCTGCTGGTTTGTCAGTGTCAGGCTGCTGCTGCTTTGTCAGGGTGCTGCTTTGTCAGGGTGCTGGTTTGTCAGGGTCAGGCTGCTGCTTTGTCAGGCTGCTGCTTTGTCAGGCTGCTGGTTTGTCAGGGTCAGGCTGCTGCTTTGTCAGGCTGCTGCTTTGTCAGGGTGCTGGTTTGTCAGTGTCAGGCTGCTGCTTTGTCAGGGTCAGGCTGCTGCTTTGTCAGTGTCAGGCTGCTGCTTTGTCAGGGTCAGGCTGCTGGTTTGTCAGTGTCAGGCTGCTGGTTTGTCAGTGTCAGGCTGCTGCTGCTTTGTCAGGGTGCTGCTTTGTCAGGGTGCTGCTTTGTCAGGGTGCTGCTTTGTCAGGGTGCTGCTTTGTCAGGCTGCTGCTTTGTCAGGGTCAGGCTGCTGCTTTGTCAGGGTCAGGCTGCTGCTTTGTCAGGGTGCTGCTGGTTTGTCAGTGTCAGGCTGCTGCTGGTTTGTCAGTGTCAGGCTGCTGCTGGTTTGTCAGTGTCAGGCTGCTGCTGGTTTGTCAGGCTGCTGCTGGTTTGTCAGGCTGCTGCTGGTTTGTCAGGCTGCTGCTGGTTTGTCAGGCTGCTGCTGGTTTGTCAGGCTGCTGCTGGTTTGTCAGGCTGCTGCTGGTTTGTCAGGCTGCTGCTGGTTTGTCAGGCTGCTGCTGCTTTGTCAGGCTGCTGCTGGTTTGTCAGGCTGCTGCTGGTTTGTCAGGCTGCTGGTGGTTTGTCAGGCTGCTGCTGGTTTGTCAGGCTGCTGCTGGTTTGTCAGTGTCAGGCTGCTGCTGCTTTGTCAGGGTGCAGCTTTGTCAGGCTGCTGCTTTGTCAGGGCTGCTGCTTTGTCAGGCTGCTGGTTTGTCAGGCTGCTGCTGGTTTGTCAGGCTGCTGCTGGTTTGTCAGGCTGCTGCTGCTTTGTCAGTGTCAGGCTGCTGCTGCTTTGTCAGGGTGCTGCTTGTTTGTCAGGCTGCTGCTTGTTTGTCAGGGTGCTGCTTTGTCAGGGTGCTGCTTTGTCAGGGTGCTTTGTCAGTGTCAGGCTGCTGCTGGTTTGTCAGGCTGCTGCTGGTTTGTCAGGCTGCTGCGGTTTGTCAGGCTGCTGCTGGTTTGTCAGGCTGCTGCTGGTTTGTCAGGCTGCTGCTGGTTTGTCAGGCTGCTGCTGGTTTGTCAGGCTGCTGCTGGTTTGTCAGGCTGCTGCTGGTTTGTCAGGCTGCTGCTGGTTTGTCAGGCTGCTGCTGGTTTGTCAGGCTGCTGCTGGTTTGTCAGGCTGCTGCTTGTTTGTCAGGCTGCTGCTTGTTTGTCAGGCTGCTGCTGCTTTGTCAGTGTCAGGCTGCTGCTGCTTTGTCAGTGTCAGGCTGCTGCTGCTTTGTCAGTGTCAGGCTGCTGCTGCTTTGTCAGTGTCAGGCTGCTTTGTCAGTGTCAGGCTGCTTTGTCAGTGTCAGGCTGCTTTGTCAGTGTCAGGCTGCTTTGTCAGGGTGGTGCTGCTTTGTCAGGGTGCTGCTGCTTTGTCAGGGTGCTGCTGGTTTGTCAGGGTGCTGCTTGTTTGTCAGGCTGCTGCTTGTTTGTCAGGCTGCTGCTTGTTTGTCAGGGTGCTGCTTGTTTGTCAGGGTGCTGCTTGTTTGTCAGGGTGCTGCTTGTTTGTCAGGGGGCTGCTGGTTTGTCAGGGTGCTGCTTGTTTGTCAGGGGGCTGCTGGTTTGTCAGGGGGCTGCTGGTTTGTCAGGGGGCTGCTGGTTTGTCAGGCTGCTGGTTTGTCAGGCTGCTGGTTTGTCAGGCTGCTGGTTTGTCAGGCTGCTGGTTTGTCAGGCTGCTGGTTTGTCAGGCTGCTGGTTTGTCAGTGTCAGGGTGCTGCTTTGTCAGGCTGCTGCTTTGTCAGGGTGCTGGTTTGTCAGGGTCAGGCTGCTGCTTTGTCAGTGTCAGGGTGCTGCTTTGTCAGTGTCAGGCTGCTGCTGGTTTGTCAGTGTCAGGCTGCTGCTGGTTTGTCAGGCTGCTGCTTTGTCAGGCTGCTGCTTTGTCAGGGTGCTGCTTTGTCAGGGTGCTGCTTTGTCAGGGTGCTGCTTTGTCAGGGTGCTGCTTTGTCAGGGTCAGGCTGCTGCTTTGTCAGGGTGCTGGTTTGTCAGGGTCAGGCTGCTGCTTTGTCAGGGTGCTGGTTTGTCAGGGTGCTGCTGGTTTGTCAGTGTCAGGCTGCTGCTGGTTTGTCAGTGTCAGGCTGCTGCTGGTTTGTCAGTGTCAGGCTGCTGCTGGTTTGTCAGTGTCAGGGTGCTGCTTTGTCAGGGTGCTGCTTTGTCAGGGTGCTTTGTCAGTGTCAGGCTGCTGCTGGTTTGTCAGGCTGCTGCTGGTTTGTCAGGCTGCTGCTGGTTTGTCAGGCTGCTGCCTGGTTTGTCAGTGTCAGGCTGCTGCTGCTTTGTCAGGGTGCAGCTTTGTCAGGCTGCTGCTTTGTCAGGCTGCTGCTTTGTCAGGCTGCTGGTTTGTCAGGCTGCTGCTGGTTTGTCAGGCTGCTGCTGGTTTGTCAGGCTGCTGCTGCTTTGTCAGTGTCAGGCTGCTGCTGCTTTGTCAGGCTGCTGCTGCTTTGTCAGGCTGCTGCTGCTTTGTCAGGCTGCTGCTGCTTTGTCAGGCTGCTGCTGCTTTGTCAGTGTCAGGCTGCTGCTGCTTTGTCAGGCTGCTGCTGCTTTGTCAGGCTGCTGCTGCTTTGTCAGGCTGCTGCTGCTTTGTCAGGCTGCTGCTGCTTTGTCAGTGTCAGGCTGCTGCTGCTTTGTCAGTGTCAGGCTGCTGCTGCTTTGTCAGTGTCAGGCTGCTGCTGCTTTGTCAGTGTCAGGCTGCTGCTGCTTTGTCAGTGTCAGGCTGCTGCTGCTTTGTCAGTGTCAGGCTGCTGCTGCTTTGTCAGTGTCAGGCTGCTGCTGCTTTGTCAGTGTCAGGCTGCTGCTGCTTTGTCAGTGTCAGGCTGCTGCTGCTTTGTCAGTGTCAGGCTGCTGCTGCTTTGTCAGTGTCAGGCTGCTGCTGCTTTGTCGTGCTGCTTGTTTGTCAGTGTCAGGGTGCTGCTTGTTTGTCGTGCTGCTGGTTTGTCGTGCTGCTGGTTTGTCAGGGTGCTGCTTTGTCAGGGTGCTGCTTTGTCAGGGTGCTGCTTTGTCAGGGTGCTGCTGCTTTGTCAGGGTGCTGCTGCTTTGTCAGGGTGCTGCTGCTTTGTCAGGGTGCTGCTTTGTCAGGGTGCTGCTTTGTCAGGGTGCTGCTGCTTTGTCAGGGTGCTGCTGCTTTGTCAGGGTCAGGCTGCTGCTGGTTTGTCAGGGTCAGGCTGCTGCTGGTTTGTCAGGGTCAGGCTGCTGGTTTGTCAGGCTGCTGCTGGTTTGTCAGGCTGCTGCTGGTTTGTCAGGGTGCTGCTGGTTTGTCAGGGTCAGGCTGGTGCTGGTTTGTCAGGGTCAGGCTGCTGGTTTGTCAGGCTGCTGGTGGTTTGTCAGGGTGCTGCTTGTTTGTCAGTGTCAGGGTGCTGCTTGTTTGTCAGTGTCAGGGTGCTGCTTGTTTGTCAGTGTCAGGGTGCTGCTTGTTTGTCAGTGTCAGGCTGCTGGTTTGTCAGGCTGCTGCTTTGTCAGGCTGCTGCTGGTTTGTCAGGGTGCTGCTTTGTCAGGGTGCTGCTTTGTCAGGGTGCTGCTTTGTCAGGCTGCTGCCGGTTTGTCAGGCTGCTGCCGGTTTGTCAGGCTGCTGCCGGTTTGTCAGGCTGCTGCCGGTTTGTCAGGCTGCTGCCGGTTTGTCAGGCTGCTGCCGGTTTGTCAGGCTGCTGCCGGTTTGTCAGGCTGCTGCCGGTTTGTCAGGCTGCTGCTGGTTTGTCAGTGTCAGGCTGCTGCTGGTTTGTCAGTGTCAGGCTGCTGCTGGTTTGTCAGTGTCAGGCTGCTGCTGCTTTGTCAGGGTGCTGCTGGTTTGTCAGGCTGCTGCTGGTTTGTCAGGCTGCTGCTGGTTTGTCAGGCTGCTGCTGCTTGTCAGGCTGCTGCTGCTTTGTCAGGCTGCTGCTGGTTTGTCAGGCTGCTGCTGGTTTGTCAGGCTGCTGGTGGTTTGTCAGGCTGCTGGTGGTTTGTCAGTGTCAGGGTGCTGCTTTGTCAGTGTCAGGGTGCTGCTTTGTCAGTGTCAGGGTGCTGCTTTGTCAGTGTCAGGGTGCTGCTTTGTCAGTGTCAGGGTGCTGCTTTGTCAGTGTCAGGGTGCTGCTGGTTTGTCAGGGTCAGGCTGCTGCTGGTTTGTCAGTGTCAGGGTGCTGCTGGTTTGTCAGGGTCAGGCTGCTGCTGGTTTGTCAGGCTGCTGCTGGTTTGTCAGTGTCAGGCTGCTGCTGGTTTGTCAGTGTCAGGCTGCTGCTGCTTTGTCAGTGTCAGGCTGCTGCTGTTGTCAGTGTCAGGCTGCTGCTGCTTTGTCAGTGTCAGGCTGCTGCTGCTTTGTCAGTGTCAGGGTGCTGCTGGTTTGTCAGGGTCAGGCTGCCTGCTGGTTTGTCAGGGTCAGGCTGCTGCTGGTTTGTCAGGGTCAGGCTGCTGCTGGTTTGTCAGGGTCAGGCTGCTGCTGGTTTGTCAGGGTCAGGCTGCTGCTGGTTTGTCAGGGTCAGGCTGCTGCTGGTTTGTCAGGGTCAGGCTGCTGCTGGTTTGTCAGGGTCAGGCTGCTGCTGGTTTGTCAGGGTCAGGCTGCTGCTGGTTTGTCAGTGTCAGGGTGCTGCTGGTTTGTCAGGGTCAGGGTGCTGCTTGTTTGTCAGTGTCAGGGTGCTGCTTGTTTGTCAGTGTCAGGGTGCTGCTTGTTTGTCAGTGGTCAGGGTGCTGCTTGTTTGTCAGTGTCAGGGTGCTGCTTGTTTGTCAGTGTCAGGGTGCTGCTTGTTTGTCAGTGTCAGGGTGCTGCTTGTTTGTCAGTGTCAGGGTGCTGCTTGTTTGTCAGTGTCAGGGTGCTGCTTGTTTGTCAGTGTCAGGGTGCTGCTTGTTTGTCAGTGTCAGGGTGCTGCTTGTTTGTCAGTGTCAGGGTGCTGCTTGTTTGTCAGTGTCAGGGTGCTGCTTGTTTGTCAGTGTCAGGGTGCTGCTTGTTTGTCAGGCTGCTGGTTTGTCAGGCTGCTGCTTTGTCAGGCTGCTGCTTTGTCAGGCTGCTGCTTTGTCAGGCTGCTGCTTTGTCAGGCTGCTGCTTTGTCAGGCTGCTGCTTTGTCAGGCTGCTGCTTTGTCAGGGTCAGGCTGCTGCTGCTTTGTCAGGGTCAGGCTGCTGCTGCTTTGTCAGGGTCAGGCTGCTGCTGCTTTGTCAGTGTCAGGCTGCTGCTGCTTTGTCAGTGTCAGGCTGCTGCTGCTTTGTCAGTGTCAGGCTGCTGCTGCTTTGTCAGTGTCAGGCTGCTGCTGCTTTGTCAGTGTCAGGCTGCTGTGTCAGTGTCAGGCTGCTGTGTCAGTGTCAGGCTGCTTTGTCAGTGTCAGGCTGCTTTGTCAGTGTCAGGCTGCTTTGTCAGTGTCAGGCTGCTTTGTCAGTGTCAGGCTGCTTTGTCAGTGTCAGGCTGCTGCTTTGTCAGGGTGCTGCTGGTTTGTCAGTGTGCTGCTGGTTTGTCAGTGTCAGGGTGCTGCTGGTTTGTCAGGCTGCTGCTGGTTTGTCAGTGTCAGGGTGCTGCTGGTTTGTCAGGCTGCTGCTGGTTTGTCAGGGTGCTGCTGGTTTGTCAGGCTGCTGCTGCTTTGTCAGGGTCAGGCTGCTGCTGCTTTGTCAGGGTCAGGCTGCTGCTGCTTTGTCAGTGTCAGGCTGCTGCTGCTTTGTCAGTGTCAGGCTGCTGCTGCTTTGTCAGTGTCAGGCTGCTGCTGCTTTGTCAGTGTCAGGCTGCTGCTGCTTTGTCAGTGTCAGGCTGCTGCTGCTTTGTCAGTGTCAGGCTGCTGTGTCAGTGTCAGGCTGCTGTGTCAGTGTCAGGCTGCTTTGTCAGTGTCAGGCTGCTTTGTCAGTGTCAGGCTGCTTTGTCAGTGTCAGGCTGCTTTGTCAGTGTCAGGCTGCTGCTTTGTCAGGCTGCTGCTTTGTCAGGGTGCTGCTGGTTTGTCAGTGTGCTGCTGGTTTGTCAGTGTCAGGGTGCTGCTGGTTTGTCAGGCTGCTGCTGGTTTGTCAGTGTCAGGGTGCTGCTGGTTTGTCAGGCTGCTGCTTGTTTGTCAGGGTGCTGCTGGTTTGTCAGGGTGCTGCTGGTTTGTCAGGCTGCTGCTGGTTTGTCAGGCTGCTGGTTTGTCAGTGTCAGGCTGCTGCTTTGTCAGTGTCAGGCTGCTGCTTTGTCAGGGTGCTGGTTTGTCAGGGTGCTGGTTTGTCAGGGTCAGGCTGCTGCTTTGTCAGGGTGCTGGTTTGTCAGGGTCAGGCTGCTGCTTTGTCAGTGTCAGGCTGCTGCTTTGTCAGTGTCAGGCTGCTGCTTTGTCAGTGTCAGGCTGCTGCTTTGTCAGTGTCAGGCTGCTGCTTTGTCAGTGTCAGGCTGCTGGTTTGTCAGTGTCAGGCTGCTGCTGCTTTGTCTGTGTCAGGCTGCTGCTGCTTTGTCTGTGTCAGGCTGCTGCTGCTTTGTCAGTGTCAGGCTGCTGCTGCTTTGTCAGGGTGCTGCTTTGTCAGGGTGCTGCTTTGTCAGGGTGCTGCTTTGTCAGGGTGCTGCTTTGTCAGGGTGCTGCTTTGTCAGGGTCAGGCTGCTGCTTTGTCAGTGTCAGGCTGCTGCTTTGTCAGTGTCAGGCTGCTGCTTTGTCAGTGTCAGGCTGCTGCTTTGTCAGGGTCAGGCTGCTGCTTTGTCAGTGTCAGGCTGCTGCTTTGTCAGGGTCAGGCTGCTGCTTTGTCAGGGTGCTGGTTTGTCAGGGTGCTGGTTTGTCAGGGTGCTGCTGGTTTGTCAGTGTCAGGCTGCTGCTGGTTTGTCAGGCTGCTGCTGGTTTGTCAGGCTGCTGCTGGTTTGTCAGGCTGCTGCTGGTTTGTCAGGCTGCTGCTGGTTTGTCAGGCTGCTGCTGGTTTGTCAGGCTGCTGCTGGTTTGTCAGGCTGCTGGTTTGTCAGGCTGCTGGTTTGTCAGGCTGCTGGTTTGTCAGGCTGCTGGTTTGTCAGGCTGCTGGTTTGTCAGTGTCAGGGTGCTGCTTTGTCAGTGTCAGGGTGCTGCTTTGTCAGTGTCAGGGTGCTGCTTTGTCAGTGTCAGGGTGCTGCTTTGTCAGGGTCAGGCTGCTGCTGGTTTGTCAGGCTGCTGCTGGTTTGTCAGGCTGCTGCTGGTTTGTCAGGCTGCTGCTGGTTTGTCAGGCTGCTGCTGGTTTGTCAGGCTGCTGCTGGTTTGTCAGGCTGCTGCTGGTTTGTCAGGGTCAGGCTGCTGCTGGTTTGTCAGGCTGCTGCTGGTTTGTCAGGCTGCTGCTTGTTTGTCAGGCTGCTGCTTGTTTGTCAGGGTGCTGCTGGTTTGTCAGGCTGCTGCTGCTTTGTCAGGGTGCTGCTGCTTTGTCAGGGTGCTGCTGCTTTGTCAGGGTGCTTTGTCAGGGTGCTTTGTCAGGGTGCTTTGTCAGTGTCAGGCTGCTGCTGGTTTGTCAGGCTGCTGCTGGTTTGTCAGGCTGCTGCTGGTTTGTCAGGCTGCTGCTGGTTTGTCAGGCTGCTGCTGGTTTGTCAGGCTGCTGCTGGTTTGTCAGTGTCAGGCTGCTGCTGGTTTGTCAGTGTCAGGGTGCTGCTTGTTTGTCAGTGTCAGGGTGCTGCTTGTTTGTCAGGGTGCTGCTTGTTTGTCAGGGTGCTGCTGGTTTGTCAGGGTGCTGCTGGTTTGTCAGGGTGCTGCTGGTTTGTCAGGCTGCTGCTGGTTTGTCAGGCTGCTGCTGGTTTGTCAGGCTGCTGCTGGTTTGTCAGGCTGCTGCTGGTTTGTCAGGCTGCTGCTGGTTTGTCAGGGTGCTGCTGGTTTGTCAGGGTGCTGCTTGTTTGTCAGGGTGCTGCTTGTTTGTCAGGGTGCTGCTTGTTTGTCAGGGTGCTGCTTGTTTGTCAGGGTGCTGCTTGTTTGTCAGGCTGCTGCTTGTTTGTCAGGGTGCTGCTTGTTTGTCAGGGTGCTGCTGGTTTGTCAGGGTGCTGCTGGTTTGTCAGGGTGCTGCTGGTTTGTCAGGGTGCTGCTGGTTTGTCAGGGTGCTGCTGGTTTGTCAGGGTGCTGCTGGTTTGTCAGGGTGCTGCTGGTTTGTCAGGCTGCTGCTGGTTTGTCAGGCTGCTGCTGGTTTGTCAGGCTGCTGCTGGTTTGTCAGGCTGCTGCTGGTTTGTCAGTGTCAAGCTGCTGCTGGTTTGTCAGTGTCAGGCTGCTGGTTTGTCAGGCTGCTGCTGGTTTGTCAGGCTGCTGCTGGTTTGTCAGGCTGCTGCTGGTTTGTCAGGCTGCTGCTGGTTTGTCAGGCTGCTGCTTGTTTGTCAGGCTGCTGCTTGTTTGTCAGGCTGCTGCTTGTTTGTCAGGGTGCTTGTTTGTCAGGGTGCTGCTTTGTCAGGGTGCTGCTTTGTCAGGCTGCTGGTTTGTCAGGCTGCTGGTTTGTCAGGCTGCTGGTTTGTCAGGCTGCTGGTTTGTCAGGCTGCTGGTTTGTCAGGCTGCTGGTGGGTCAGGCTGCTGCTGGTTTGTCAGGCTGCTGGTGGGTCAGGCTGCTGCTGGTTTGTCAGGGTGCTGCTGGTGGGTCAGGCTGCTGCTGGTTTGTCAGGGTGCTGCTGGTTTGTCAGGGTGCTGCTGGTTTGTCAGGGTGCTGCTGGTTTGTCAGGGTGCTGCTGGTTTGTCAGGCTGCTGCTGGTTTGTCAGGCTGCTGCTGGTTTGTCAGGCTGCTGCTTGTTTGTCAGGCTGCTGCTTGTTTGTCAGGCTGCTGCTTGTTTGTCAGGCTGCTGCTTGTTTGTCAGGCTGCTGCTTGTTTGTCAGGGTGCTGCTGGTGGTTTGTCAGGCTGCTGCTGGTGGTTTGTCAGGCTGCTGCTGGTGGTTTGTCAGGCTGCTGCTGGTGGTTTGTCAGGCTGCTGCTGGTGGTTTGTCAGGCTGCTGCTGGTGGTTTGTCAGGCTGCTGCTGGTGGTTTGTCAGGCTGCTGCTGGTGGTTTGTCAGGCTGCTGCTGGTGGTTTGTCAGGCTGCTGCTGGTGGTTTGTCAGGGTCAGGCTGCTGCTGGTTTGTCAGGGTCAGGCTGCTGCTGGTTTGTCAGGGTCAGGCTGCTGCTGGTTTGTCAGTGTCAGGCTGCTGCTGCTTTGTCAGTGTCAGGCTGCTGCTGCTTTGTCAGTGTCAGGCTGCTGCTGGTTTGTCAGTGTCAGGCTGCTGCTGGTTTGTCAGTGTCAGGCTGCTGCTGGTTTGTCAGTGTCAGGCTGCTGCTGGTTTGTCAGTGTCAGGCTGCTGCTGCTTTGTCAGTGTCAGGCTGCTGCTGCTTTGTCAGTGTCAGGCTGCTGCTGCTTTGTCAGTGTCAGGCTGCTGCTGCTTTGTCAGTGTCAGGCTGCTGCTGCTTTGTCAGTGTCAGGCTGCTGCTGCTTTGTCAGTGTCAGGCTGCTGCTGCTTTGTCAGTGTCAGGCTGCTGCTGCTTTGTCAGGCTGCTGCTGCTTTGTCAGGCTGCTGCTTGTTTGTCAGGCTGCTGCTGGTTTGTCAGGCTGCTGCTGGTTTGTCAGGCTGCTGCTGGTTTGTCAGGCTGCTGCTGGTTTGTCAGGGTGGTGCTGCTGGTTTGTCAGGGTGAGGCTGCTGCTTTGTCAGGGTCAGGCTGCTGCTTTGTCAGGGTCAGGCTGCTGCTTTGTCAGTGTCAGGCTGCTGGTTTGTCAGTGTCAGGCTGCTGCTGGTTTGTCAGTGTCACAGGCTGCTGCTGGTTTGTCAGTGTCAGGCTGCTTTGTCAGGGTGCTGCTTTGTCAGGGTGCTGCTTTGTCAGGGTGCTGCTTTGTCAGGCTGCTGCTTTGTCAGGGTCAGGCTGCTGCTTTGTCAGGGTCAGGCTGCTGCTTTGTCAGGGTGCTGGTTTGTCAGGGTCAGGCTGCTGCTTTGTCAGGCTGCTGCTGGTTTGTCAGTGTCAGGCTGCTGCTGCTTTGTCAGTGTCAGGCTGCTGCTGCTTTGTCAGTGTCAGGCTGCTGCTGCTTTGTCAGTGTCAGGCTGCTGCTGCTTTGTCAGTGTCAGGCTGCTGCTGCTTTGTCAGTGTCAGGCTGCTGCTGCTTTGTCAGTGTCAGGCTGCTGCTGCTTTGTCAGTGTCAGGCTGCTGCTTGTTTGTCAGTGTCAGGCTGCTGCTTGTTTGTCAGTGTCAGGCTGCTGCTTGTTTGTCAGTGTCAGGCTGCTGCTTGTTTGTCAGGGTGCTGCTGGTTTGTCAGGCTGCTTCTGCTTTGTCAGGCTGCTTCTGCTTTGTCAGGCTGCTGCTTGTTTGTCAGGCTCAGGCTGCTGCTGGTTTGTCAGGCTCAGGCTGCTGCTGGTTTGTCAGTGTCAGGCTGCTGCTGGTTTGTCAGTGTCAGGCTGCTGCTGGTTTGTCAGTGTCAGGCTGCTGCTGGTTTGTCAGTGTCAGGCTGCTGCTGGTTTGTCAGTGTCAGGCTGCTGCTGGTTTGTCAGTGTCAGGCTGCTGCTGGTTTGTCAGTGTCAGGCTGCTGCTGGTTTGTCAGTGTCAGGCTGCTGCTGGTTTGTCAGTGTCAGGCTGCTGCTGGTTTGTCAGTGTCAGGCTGCTGCTGGTTTGTCAGTGTCAGGCTGCTGCTGGTTTGTCAGTGTCAGGCTGCTGCTGGTTTGTCAGTGTCAGGCTGCTGCTGCTTTGTCAGTGTCAGGCTGCTGCTGCTTTGTCAGTGTCAGGCTGCTGCTGCTTTGTCAGTGTCAGGCTGCTGCTGCTTTGTCAGTGTCAGGCTGCTGCTGCTTTGTCAGTGTCAGGCTGCTTTGTCAGTGTCAGGCTGCTGCGTCAGTGTCAGGCTGCTGCGTCAGTGTCAGGCTGCTGCGTCAGTGTCAGGCTGCTGCTGGTTTGTCAGGCTGCTGCTGGTTTGTCAGGCTGCTGCTGGTTTGTCAGGCTGCTGCTGGTTTGTCAGGCTGCTGCTGGTTTGTCAGGCTGCTGCTGGTTTGTCAGGGTCAGGCTGCTGCTGGTTTGTCAGGGTCAGGCGGGTGCTGGTGGTTTGTCAGGGTCAGGCGGGTGCTGGTGGTTTGTCAGGCGGGTGCTGGTGGTTTGTCAGGCGGGTGCTGGTTTGTCAGGCTGGTGCTGGTTTGTCAGGCTGGTGCTGGTTTGTCAGGCTGGTGCTGGTTTGTCAGGGTGCTGCTGCTTTGTCAGGGTGCTGCTTGTTTGTCAGTGTCAGGGTGCTGCTTGTTTGTCAGTGTCAGGCTGCTGGTTTGTCAGTGTCAGGCTGCTGGTTTGTCAGTGTCAGGCTGCTGGTTTGTCAGGGTCAGGCTGCTGCTTTGTCAGGGTGCTGGTTTGTCAGGGTCAGGCTGCTGCTTTGTCAGTGTCAGGCTGCTGCTTTGTCAGGGTCAGGCTGCTGCTTTGTCAGTGTCAGGCTGCTGCTGGTTTGTCAGTGTCAGGCTGCTGCTTTGTCAGGCTGCTGCTTGTTTGTCAGGCTGCTGCTTGTTTGTCAGGCTGCTGCTTGTTTGTCAGGCTGCTGCTTGTTTGTCAGGCTGCTGCTTGTTTGTCAGGCTGCTGCTTGTTTGTCAGGCTGCTGCTTGTTTGTCAGGCTGCTGCTTGTTTGTCAGGCTGCTGCTTGTTTGTCAGGCTGCTGCTTGTTTGTCAGGCTGCTGCTTGTTTGTCAGGGTGCTGCTGGTTTGTCAGGCTGCTGCTGGTTTGTCAGGCTGCTGCTGGTTTGTCAGGCTGCTGCTGGTTTGTCAGGCTGCTGCTTTGTCAGGCTGCTGCTTTGTCAGGCTGCTGCTTTGTCAGGCTGCTGCTTTGTCAGGCTGCTGCTTTGTCAGGCTGCTGCTTTGTCAGTGTCAGGCTGCTGCTGCTTTGTCAGTGTCAGGCTGCTGCTGGTTTGTCAGTGTCAGGCTGCTGCTGGTTTGTCAGTGTCAGGCTGCTGCTGGTTTGTCAGTGTCAGGCTGCTGCTGGTTTGTCAGTGTCAGGCTGCTGCTGGTTTGTCAGTGTCAGGCTGCTGCTGGTTTGTCAGTGTCAGGCTGCTGCTGGTTTGTCAGTGTCAGGCTGCTGCTGGTTTGTCAGTGTCAGGCTGCTGCTGGTTTGTCAGTGTCAGGCTGCTGCTGCTTTGTCAGTGTCAGGCTGCTGCTGCTTTGTCAGGGTGCTGCTGCTTTGTCAGGGTGCTGCTGCTTTGTCAGGGTGCTGCTTTGTCAGGGTGCTGCTGGTTTGTCAGGGTGCTGCTGGTTTGTCAGGGTCAGGCTGCTGGTTTGTCAGGGTCAGGCTGCTGGTTTGTCAGGGTCAGGCTGCTGGTTTGTCAGGGTCAGGCTGCTGGTTTGTCAGGGTCAGGCTGCTGGTTTGTCAGGGTCAGGCTGCTGGTTTGTCAGGGTCAGGCTGCTGGTTTGTCAGGGTCAGGCTGCTGGTTTGTCAGGGTCAGGCTGCTGGTTTGTCAGGGTCAGGCTGCTGGTTTGTCAGGGTCAGGCTGCTGGTTTGTCAGGCTGCTGCTTTGTCAGGCTGCTGCTGGTTTGTCAGGGTCAGGCTGCTGCTTTGTCAGTGTCAGGCTGCTGCTTTGTCAGTGTCAGGCTGCTGCTTTGTCAGTGTCAGGCTGCTGCTTTGTCAGTGTCAGGCTGCTGCTTTGTCAGTGTCAGGCTGCTGCTTTGTCATTGTCAGGCTGCTGCTTTGTCAGTGTCAGGCTGCTGCTTTGTCAGTGTCAGGCTGCTGCTTTGTCAGTGTCAGGCTGCTGCTTTGTCAGTGTCAGGCTGCTGCTTTGTCAGTGTCAGGCTGCTGCTTTGTCAGTGTCAGGCTGCTGCTTTGTCAGTGTCAGGCTGCTGCTTTGTCAGTGTCAGGCTGCTGCTTTGTCAGGCTGCTGCTTTGTCAGGCTGCTGCTGCTTTGTCAGGCTGCTGCTGCTTTGTCAGGCTGCTGCTGCTTTGTCAGGCTGCTGCTGCTTTGTCAGGCTGCTGCTGGTTTGTCAGGGTCAGGCTGCTGCTGGTTTGTCAGTGTCAGGCTGCTGCTGGTTTGTCAGTGTCAGGCTGCTGCTGGTTTGTCAGTGTCAGGCTGCTGCTGGTTTGTCAGTGTCAGGCTGCTGCTGGTTTGTCAGTGTCAGGCTGCTGCTGGTTTGTCAGGCTGCTGCTGGTTTGTCAGGCTGCTGCTGGTTTGTCAGGCTGCTGCTGGTTTGTCAGGCTGCTGCTGGTTTGTCAGGCTGCTGCTGGTTTGTCAGGCTGCTGCTGGTTTGTCAGGCTGCTGCTTTGTCAGGGTCAGGCTGCTGCTGGTTTGTCAGGGTGCTGCTGGTTTGTCAGGGTGCTGCTGGTTTGTCAGGGTGCTGCTGGTTTGTCAGGGTGCTGGTTTGTCAGGCTGCTGGTTTGTCAGGCTGCTGGTTTGTCAGTGTCAGGCTGCTGGTTTGTCAGTGTCAGGCTGCTGGTTTGTCAGGCTGCTGCTGGTTTGTCAGGGTCAGGCTGCTGCTTTGTCAGGGTCAGGCTGCTGCTTTGTCAGGGTCAGGCTGCTGCTTTGTCAGGCTGCTGCTTTGTCAGGCTGCTGCTTTGTCAGGGTGCTGCTTTGTCAGGGTGCTGCTTTGTCAGGGTGCTGCTTTGTCAGGGTGCTGCTTTGTCAGGGTGCTGCTTTGTCAGGGTGCTGCTTTGTCAGGCTGCTGCTTTGTCAGGCTGCTGCTTTGTCAGGCTGCTGGTTTGTCAGGGTCAGGCTGCTGGTTTGTCAGGGTCGTGCTGCTGGTTTGTCAGGGTCGTGCTGCTGGTTTGTCAGGGTCGTGCTGCTGGTTTGTCAGTGTCAGGCTGCTGCTGGTTTGTCAGTGTCAGGCTGCTGCTGGTTTGTCAGTGTCAGGCTGCTGCTGGTTTGTCAGTGTCAGGCTGCTGCTGGTTTGTCAGGGTCAGGCTGCTGCTGGTTTGTCAGGGTCAGGCTGCTGCTGGTTTGTCAGGGTCAGGCTGCTGCTGGTTTGTCAGGGTCAGGCTGCTGCTGGTTTGTCAGGGTCAGGCTGCTGCTGGTTTGTCAGGGTCAGGCTGCTGCTGCTTTGTCAGGGTCAGGCTGCTGCTGCTTTGTCAGGCTGCTGCTTTGTCAGGCTGCTGCTTTGTCAGGCTGCTGCTTTGTCAGGCTGCTGCTTTGTCAGGCTGCTGCTTTGTCAGGCTGCTGCTTTGTCAGGCTGCTGCTTTGTCAGGCTGCTGCTTTGTCAGGCTGCTGCTTTGTCAGGGTCAGGCTGCTGCTTTGTCAGGCTGCTGCTGGTTTGTCAGGGTCAGGCTGCTGCTTTGTCAGGCTGCTGCTGGTTTGTCAGGGTCAGGCTGCTGCTTTGTCAGGCTGCTGCTGGTTTGTCAGGGTGCTGGTTTGTCAGGCTGCTGGTTTGTCAGGCTGCTGGTTTGTCAGGCTGCTGGTTTGTCAGGCTGCTGGTTTGTCAGTGTCAGGCTGCTGGTTTGTCAGGCTGCTGGTTTGTCAGTGTCAGGCTGCTGGTTTGTCAGGCTGCTGGTTTGTCAGGGTGCTGCTGGTTTGTCAGGGTGCTGCTGGTTTGTCAGGGTGCTGCTGGTTTGTCAGGGTGCTGCTGCTTTGTCAGGGTGCTGCTGCTTTGTCAGGCTGCTGCTGCTGCTTTGTCCGGGTCAGGCTGCTGCTGCTTTGTCCGTGTCAGGCTGCTGCTGCTTTGTCCGTGTCAGGCTGCTGCTGCTTTGTCAGTGTCAGGCTGCTGCTGCTTTGTCAGGCTGCTGCTGCTTTGTCAGGCTGCTGCTGCTTTGTCAGGCTGCTGCTGGTTTGTCAGGCTGCTGCTGGTTTGTCAGGGTCAGGCTGCTGCTTTGTCAGGGTCAGGGTGCTGCTTTGTCAGGGTGCTGCTTTGTCAGGGTGCTGCTTTGTCAGGGTGCTGCTTTGTCAGGGTGCTGCTTTGTCAGGCTGCTGCTTTGTCAGGCTGCTGCTTTGTCAGGCTGCTGCTTTGTCAGGCTGCTGCTTTGTCAGGGTCAGGCTGCTGCTTTGTCAGGCTGCTGGTTTGTCAGGGTCGTGCTGCTGGTTTGTCAGGGTCGTGCTGCTGGTTTGTCAGGGTCAGGCTGCTGGTTTGTCAGGGTCGTGCTGCTGGTTTGTCAGGGTCGTGCTGCTGGTTTGTCAGTGTCAGGGTGCTGCTGGTTTGTCAGTGTCAGGCTGCTGCTGGTTTGTCAGTGTCAGGCTGCTGCTGGTTTGTCAGTGTCAGGCTGCTGCTGGTTTGTCAGTGTCAGGCTGCTGCTGGTTTGTCAGGCTGCTGCTGGTTTGTCAGGGTCAGGCTGCTGCTGGTTTGTCAGGGTCAGGCTGCTGCTGGTTTGTCAGGGTCAGGCTGCTGCTGGTTTGTCAGGGTCAGGCTGCTGCTGGTTTGTCAGGCTGGTGCTGGTTTGTCAGGGTCAGGCTGGTGCTGGTTTGTCAGGGTCAGGCTGGTGCTGGTTTGTCAGGGTCAGGCTGGTGCTGGTTTGTCAGGGTCAGGCTGCTGCTTTGTCAGGGTCAGGCTGCTGCTTTGTCAGGCTGCTGCTGGTTTGTCAGGCTGCTGCTGCTTTGTCAGGCTGCTGCTGCTTTGTCAGTGTCAGGCTGCTGCTGCTTTGTCAGTGTCAGGCTGCTGCTGCTTTGTCAGTGTCAGGCTGCTGCTGCTTTGTCAGTGTCAGGCTGCTGCTGCTTTGTCAGTGTCAGGCTGCTGCTGCTTTGTCAGTGTCAGGCTGCTGCTGCTTTGTCAGGCTGCTGCTGCTTTGTCAGGGTGGTGCTGCTTTGTCAGTGTGGTGCTGCTTTGTCAGTGTGGTGCTGCTTTGTCAGTGTCAGGCTGGTGCTGCTTTGTCAGTGTCAGGCTGCTGCTGCTTTGTCAGTGTCAGGCTGCTGCTGCTTTGTCAGTGTCAGGCTGCTGCTGCTTTGTCAGTGTCAGGCTGCTGCTGGTTTGTCAGGCTGCTGCTGGTTTGTCAGGCTGCTGCTTGTTTGTCAGTGTCGTGCTGCTTGTTTGTCAGTGTCGTGCTGCTTGTTTGTCAGTGTCAGGCTGCTGCTGCTTTGTCAGTGTCAGGCTGCTGCTTTGTCAGTGTCAGGCTGCTGCTTTGTCAGTGTCAGGCTGCTGCTTTGTCAGTGTCGTGCTGCTTGTTTGTCAGTGTCAGGCTGCTGGTTTGTCAGTGTCAGGCTGCTGCTGGTTTGTCAGGCTGCTGCTGGTTTGTCAGGCTGCTGCTGGTTTGTCAGGCTGCTGCTGGTTTGTCAGGCTGCTGCTGGTTTGTCAGGCTGCTGCTGGTTTGTCAGGCTGCTGCTGGTTTGTCAGGCTGCTGCTGGTTTGTCAGGCTGCTGCTGGTTTGTCAGGCTGCTGGTTTGTCAGGCTGCTGCTGGTTTGTCAGGCTGCTGCTGGTTTGTCAGGGTCAGGCGGGTGCTGGTTTGTCAGGGTCAGGCGGGTGCTGGTTTGTCAGGCTGGTGCTGGTTTGTCAGGCTGCTGCTGGTTTGTCAGGCTGCTGCTGGTTTGTCAGGCTGCTGCTGCTTTGTCAGGCTGCTGCTGCTTTGTCAGGGTGCTGCTGCTTTGTCAGGGTGCTGCTGCTTTGTCAGGGTGCTGCTGCTTTGTCAGGGTGCTGCTGCTTTGTCAGGGTGCTGCTGCTTTGTCAGGGTGCTGCTGCTTTGTCAGGGTGCTGCTTTGTCAGGCTGCTGCTGGTTTGTCAGGCTGCTGCTGGTTTGTCAGGCTGCTGCTGGTTTGTCAGGCTGCTGCTGGTTTGTCAGGCTGCTGCTGGTTTGTCAGGCTGCTGCTGGTTTGTCAGGCTGCTGCTTGTTTGTCAGGGTGCTGCTTGTTTGTCAGGCTGCTGCTTGTTTGTCAGGCTGCTGGTTTGTCAGGGTGCTGGTTTGTCAGTGTCAGGCTGCTGCTGGTTTGTCAGTGTCAGGCTGCTGCTGGTTTGTCAGTGTCAGGCTGCTGCTGGTTTGTCAGGCTGCTGCTGGTTTGTCAGGCTGCTGCTGGTTTGTCAGGCTGCTGCTGGTTTGTCAGGCTGCTGGTTTGTCAGGGTCAGGCTGCTGGTTTGTCAGGGTCAGGCTGCTGGTTTGTCAGGGTCAGGCTGCTGGTTTGTCAGGGTCAGGCTGCTGGTTTGTCAGGGTGCTGCTTGTTTGTCAGGGTGCTGCTGGTTTGTCAGGCTGCTGCTGGTTTGTCAGGCTGCTGCTGGTTTGTCAGGCTGCTGCTGGTTTGTCAGGCTGCTGCTGGTTTGTCAGGCTGCTGCTGGTTTGTCAGGCTGCTGCTGGTTTGTCAGGCTGCTGCTGGTTTGTCAGGCTGCTGCTGGTTTGTCAGGCTGCTGCTGGTTTGTCAGGCTGCTGCTGGTTTGTCAGGCTGCTGCTGGTTTGTCAGGCTGCTGGTGGTTTGTCAGGCTGCTGGTGGTTTGTCAGGCTGCTGGTGGTTTGTCAGGCTGCTGGTGGTTTGTCAGGCTGCTGGTGGTTTGTCAGGGTCAGGCTGCTGCTGGTTTGTCAGGGTCAGGCTGCTGCTGGTTTGTCAGTGTCAGGCTGCTGCTGGTTTGTCAGTGTCAGGCTGCTGCTGGTTTGTCAGTGTCAGGCTGCTGCTGGTTTGTCAGTGTCAGGCTGCTGCTGGTTTGTCAGTGTCAGGCTGCTGCTGGTTTGTCAGTGTCAGGCTGCTGCTGGTTTGTCAGTGTCAGGCTGCTGCTGGTTTATCAGTGTCAGGCTGCTGCTGGTTTTTCAGGCTGCTGCTGGTTTGTCAGGCTGCTGGTTTGTCAGGCTGCTGGTTTGTCAGGCTGCTGGTTTGTCAGGGTCAGGCTGCTGGTTTGTCAGGGTCAGGCTGCTGGTTTGTCAGGGTCAGGCTGCTGGTTTGTCAGGGTCAGGCTGCTGGTTTGTCAGGCTGGTGCTGGTTTGTCAGGCTGGTGCTGGTTTGTCAGGCTGGTGCTGGTTTGTCAGGCTGGTGCTGGTTTGTCAGGCTGGTGCTGGTTTGTCAGGCTGGTGCTGGTTTGTCAGGGTCAGGCTGCTGGTTTGTCAGGGTCAGGCTGCTGCTTTGTCAGGGTCAGGCTGCTGCTTTGTCAGGGTCAGGCTGCTGCTTTGTCAGGGTCAGGCTGCTGCTTTGTCAGGGTCAGGCTGCTGCTTTGTCAGGGTGCTGCTGCTTTGTCAGGGTGCTGCTGCTTTGTCAGGCTGGTGCTGCTTTGTCAGGCTGCTGCTGCTTTGTCAGGCTGCTGCTGCTTTGTCAGGCTGCTGCTGCTTTGTCAGTGTCAGGCTGCTGCTGCTTTGTCAGTGTCAGGCTGCTGCTGCTTTGTCAGTGTCAGGCTGCTGCTGCTTTGTCAGGCTGCTGCTGCTTTGTCAGGCTGCTGCTGGTTTGTCAGGCTGCTGCTGGTTTGTCAGGCTGCTGCTGGTTTGTCAGGCTGCTGCTTTGTCAGTGTCAGGCTGCTGCTTTGTCAGTGTCAGGCTGCTGCTTTGTCAGTGTCAGGCTGCTGCTTTGTCAGTGTCAGGCTGCTGCTTTGTCAGTGTCAGGCTGCTGCTTTGTCAGTGTCAGGCTGCTGCTTTGTCAGTGTCAGGCTGCTGCTTTGTCAGTGTCAGGCTGCTGCTTTGTCAGGGTCAGGCTGCTGCTTTGTCAGGGTCAGGCTGCTGCTGGTTTGTCAGGGTCAGGCTGCTGCTGGTTTGTCAGGGTCAGGCTGCTGCTGGTTTGTCAGGCTGCTGCTGGTTTGTCAGGCTGCTGCTGGTTTGTCAGTGTCAGGCTGCTGCTGGTTTGTCAGTGTCAGGCTGCTGCTGGTTTGTCAGGCTGCTGCTGGTTTGTCAGGCTGCTGCTGGTTTGTCAGGCTGCTGCTGGTTTGTCAGGCTGCTGCTGGTTTGTCAGGCTGCTGCTGGTTTGTCAGGCTGCTGCTGGTTTGTCAGGCTGCTGCTGGTTTGTCAGGCTGCTGCTGGTTTGTCAGGCTGCTGCTGGTTTGTCAGGCTGCTGCTGGTTTGTCAGGGTCAGGCTGCTGCTGGTTTGTCAGGGTCAGGCTGCTGCTGGTTTGTCAGTGTCAGGCTGCTGCTGGTTTGTCAGTGTCAGGCTGCTGCTGGTTTGTCAGTGTCAGGCTGCTGCTGGTTTGTCAGTGTCAGGCTGCTGCTGGTTTGTCAGTGTCAGGCTGCTGCTGGTTTGTCAGTGTCAGGCTGCTGCTGGTTTGTCAGTGTCAGGCTGCTGCTTTGTCAGTGTCAGGCTGCTGCTTTGTCAGTGTCAGGCTGCTGCTGCTTTGTCAGTGTCAGGCTGCTGCTGCTTTGTCAGTGTCAGGCTGCTGCTGCTTTGTCAGTGTCAGGCTGCTGCTGCTTTGTCAGTGTCAGGCTGCTGCTGCTTTGTCAGTGTCAGGCTGCTGCTGCTTTGTCAGGGTGCTGCTGGTTTGTCAGTGTCAGGGTGCTGCTGGTTTGTCAGTGTCAGGGTGCTGCTGGTTTGTCAGTGTCAGGGTGCTGCTGGTTTGTCAGTGTCAGGGTGCTGCTGGTTTGTCAGTGTCAGGCTGCTGCTTTGTCAGTGTCAGGCTGCTGCTTTGTCAGTGTCAGGCTGCTGCTTTGTCAGTGTCAGGCTGCTGCTGGTTTGTCAGTGTCAGGCTGCTGCTTGTTTGTCAGGCGGCTGCTTGTTTGTCAGGCGGCTGCTGCTTTGTCAGGCTGCTGGTTTGTCAGTGTCAGGCTGCTGGTTTGTCAGTGTCAGGCTGCTGCTGCTTTGTCAGTGTCAGGCTGCTGCTGCTTTGTCAGTGTCAGGCTGCTGCTGCTTTGTCAGTGTCAGGCTGCTGCTGCTTTGTCAGTGTCAGGCTGCTGCTTTGTCAGTGTCAGGCTGCTGCTTTGTCAGTGTCAGGCTGCTGCTTTGTCAGTGTCAGGCTGCTGCTTTGTCAGGCTGCTGCTTTGTCAGGCTGCTGCTTTGTCAGGCTGCTGCTTTGTCAGGCTGCTGCTTTGTCAGGCTGCTGCTTTGTCAGGCTGCTGCTTTGTCAGGCTGCTGCTTTGTCAGTGTCAGGCTGCTGCTTTGTCAGTGTCAGGCTGCTGCTTTGTCAGGCTGCTGCTTTGTCAGGCTGCTGGTTTGTCAGGCTGCTGGTTTGTCAGGCTGCTGGTTTGTCAGTGTCAGGCTGCTGCTTTGTCAGGGTCAGGCTGCTGCTTTGTCAGGGTCAGGCTGCTGCTTTGTCAGGGTCAGGCTGCTGCTTTGTCAGTGTCAGGCTGCTGGTTTGTCAGGGTGCTGCTGGTTTGTCAGTGTCAGGCTGCTGCTGCTTTGTCAGGGTGCTGCTTTGTCAGGCTGCTGCTTTGTCAGGCTGCTGCTTTTGTCAGGCTGCTGCTTTGTCAGGCTGCTGCTTTGTCAGTGTCAGGCTGCTGCTTTGTCAGGGTGCTGCTTGTTTGTCAGGGTGCTGCTTGTTTGTCAGGCTGCTGCTGGTTTGTCAGGCTGCTGCTGGTTTGTCAGGCTGCTGCTGGTTTGTCAGGCTGCTGCTGGTTTGTCAGGCTGCTGCTGGTTTGTCAGGCTGCTGCTGGTTTGTCAGGCTGCTGCTGGTTTGTCAGGGTGCTGCTTGTTTGTCAGGGTGCTGCTTGTTTGTCAGGGTGCTGCTTGTTTGTCAGGGTGCTGCTGGTTTGTCAGGCTGCTGCTGGTTTGTCAGGCTGCTGCTGGTTTGTCAGGCTGCTGCTGGTTTGTCAGGCTGCTGCTGGTTTGTCAGGCTGCTGCTGGTTTGTCAGGCTGCTGCTGGTTTGTCAGGCTGCTGCTGGTTTGTCAGGCTGCTGCTGGTTTGTCAGGCTGCTGCTGGTTTGTCAGGCTGCTGCTGGTTTGTCAGGCTGCTGCTGGTTTGTCAGGCTGCTGCTGGTTTGTCAGTGTCAGGCTGCTGCTGGTTTGTCAGGCTGCTGCTTGTTTGTCAGGCTGCTGCTTGTTTGTCAGGCTGCTGCTTGTTTGTCAGGCTGCTGCTTGTTTGTCAGGCTGCTGCTTGTTTGTCAGGCTGCTGCTTGTTTGTCAGGCTGCTGCTTGTTTGTCAGGCTGCTGCTTGTTTGTCAGGCTGCTGCTTGTTTGTCAGGCTGCTGCTTGTTTGTCAGGGTGCTGCTTGTTTGTCAGGGGGCTGCTTGTTTGTCAGGGGGCTGCTTGTTTGTCAGGGGGCTGCTGGTTTGTCAGGCTGCTGGTTTGTCAGGCTGCTGGTTTGTCAGGCTGCTGGTTTGTCAGGCTGCTGGTTTGTCAGGCTGCTGGTTTGTCAGGCTGCTGGTTTGTCAGTGTCAGGGTGCTGGTTTGTCAGGGTCAGGCTGCTGCTTTGTCAGGGTGCTGGTTTGTCAGGGTCAGGCTGCTGCTTTGTCAGTGTCAGGCTGCTGCTTTGTCAGGGTCAGGCTGCTGCTTTGTCAGTGTCAGGCTGCTGCTGGTTTGTCAGTGTCAGGCTGCTGCTGGTTTGTCAGTGTCAGGCTGCTGCTGCTTTGTCAGGGTGCTGCTTTGTCAGGGTGCTGCTTTGTCAGGGTGCTGCTTTGTCAGGGTCAGGCTGCTGCTTTGTCAGGGTCAGGCTGCTGCTTTGTCAGGGTCAGGCTGCTGCTTTGTCAGTGTCAGGCTGCTGCTTTGTCAGGGTGCTGGTTTGTCAGGGTCAGGCTGCTGCTTTGTCAGGGTGCTGGTTTGTCAGGGTGCTGCTGGTTTGTCAGTGTCAGGCTGCTGCTGGTTTGTCAGTGTCAGGCTGCTGCTGGTTTGTCAGTGTCAGGCTGCTGCTGGTTTGTCAGTGTCAGGCTGCTGCTGGTTTGTCAGTGTCAGGCTGCTGCTGGTTTGTCAGGGTGCTGCTTTGTCAGGGTGCTTTGTCAGTGTCAGGCTGCTGCTGGTTTGTCAGGCTGCTGCTGGTTTGTCAGGCTGCTGCTGGTTTGTCAGGGTGCTGCTGGTTTGTCAGGGTGCTGCTGGTTTGTCAGGCTGCTGCTGGTTTGTCAGGCTGCTGCTGGTTTGTCAGGCTGCTGCTGGTTTGTCAGGGTGCTGCTTGTTTGTCAGGGTGCTGCTTGTTTGTCAGGGTGCTGCTTGTTTGTCAGGGTGCTGCTTGTTTGTCAGGGTGCTGCTTGTTTGTCAGGGTGCTGCTGGTTTGTCAGGGTGCTGCTGGTTTGTCAGGGTGCTGCTGGTTTGTCAGGGTGCTGCTGGTTTGTCAGGGTGCTGCTGGTTTGTCAGGGTGCTGCTGGTTTGTCAGGGTGCTGCTGGTTTGTCAGGGTGCTGCTGGTTTGTCAGGGTGCTGCTGGTTTGTCAGGCTGCTGCTGGTTTGTCAGGCTGCTGCTGGTTTGTCAGGCTGCTGCTGGTTTGTCAGGCTGCTGCTGGTTTGTCAGGCGGCTGCTGGTTTGTCAGGCGGCTGCTGGTTTGTCAGGCGGCTGCTGGTTTGTCAGTGTCAGGCGGCTGCTGGTTTGTCAGTGTCAGGCGGCTGCTGGTTTGTCAGGCGGCTGCTGGTTTGTCAGGCTGCTGCTGGTTTGTCAGGCTGCTGCTGGTTTGTCAGGCTGCTGCTGGTTTGTCAGGGTGCTGCTGGTTTGTCAGGGTGCTGCTGGTTTGTCAGGCTGGTGCTGGTTTGTCAGGCTGGTGCTGGTTTGTCAGGGTCAGGCTGGTGCTGGTTTGTCAGTGTCAGGCTGGTGCTGGTTTGTCAGTGTCAGGGTGCTGCTTGTTTGTCAGTGTCAGGGTGCTGCTTGTTTGTCAGTGTCAGGGTGCTGCTTGTTTGTCAGGGTGCTGCTTGTTTGTCAGGGTGCTGCTTGTTTGTCAGGGTGCTGCTTGTTTGTCAGGGTGCTGCTTGTTTGTCAGGGTGCTGCTTGTTTGTCAGGGTGCTGCTTGTTTGTCAGGGTGCTGCTTTGTCAGTGTCAGGGTGCTGCTTTGTCAGTGTCAGGCTGCTGCTTTGTCAGTGTCAGGCTGCTGCTTTGTCAGTGTCAGGCTGCTGCTTTGTCAGTGTCAGGCTGCTGCTTTGTCAGGCTGCTGCTTTGTCAGGCTGCTGCTTGTTTGTCAGGCTGCTGCTTGTTTGTCAGGCTGCTGCTGGTTTGTCGTGGTGCTGCTGGTTTGTCGTGGTGCTGCTGGTTTGTCGTGGTGCTGCTGGTTTGTCGTGCTGCTGCTGGTTTGTCGTGCTGCTGCTTTGTCAGGCTGCTGCTTTGTCAGGCTGCTGCTTTGTCAGTGTCAGGCTGCTGCTTTGTCAGGGTGCTGGTTTGTCAGGGTCAGGCTGCTGCTTTGTCAGGGTGCTGGTTTGTCAGGGTCAGGCTGCTGCTTTGTCAGGGTGCTGGTTTGTCAGGGTCAGGCTGCTGCTTTGTCAGTGTCAGGCTGCTGGTTTGTCAGGGTCAGGCTGCTGCTTTGTCAGGGTCAGGCTGCTGCTTTGTCAGTGTCAGGCTGCTGCTGGTTTGTCAGTGTCAGGGTGCTGCTGCTTTGTCAGGGTGCTGCTGCTTTGTCAGGGTGCTGCTTTGTCAGGGTGCTGCTTTGTCAGGGTCAGGCTGCTGCTTTGTCAGGCTGCTGCTTTGTCAGGCTGCTGCTTTGTCAGGGTCAGGCTGCTGCTTTGTCAGTGTCAGGCTGCTGCTGGTTTGTCAGTGTCAGGCTGCTGCTGCTTTGTCAGGGTGCTGGTTTGTCAGGGTGCTGCTGGTTTGTCAGGCTGCTGCTGGTTTGTCAGGCTGCTGCTGGTTTGTCAGGCTGCTGCTGGTTTGTCAGGCTGCTGCTGGTTTGTCAGGCTGGTGCTGGTTTGTCAGTGTCAGGCTGCTGGTTTGTCAGTGTCAGGCTGCTGCTTTGTCAGTGTCAGGCTGCTGCTTTGTCAGTGTCAGGCTGCTGCTGCTTTGTCAGTGTCAGGCTGCTGCTGCTTTGTCAGTGTCAGGCTGCTGCTGCTTTGTCAGTGTCAGGCTGCTGCTGCTTTGTCAGTGTCAGGCTGCTGCTGCTTTGTCAGTGTCAGGCTGCTGCTGGTTTGTCAGTGTCAGGCTGCTGCTGGTTTGTCAGTGTCGTGCTGCTTGTTTGTCAGTGTCGTGCTGCTTGTTTGTCAGTGTCGTGCTGCTGGTTTGTCAGTGTCGTGCTGCTGGTTTGTCAGTGTCGTGCTGCTGGTTTGTCAGTGTCGTGCTGCTGGTTTGTCAGTGTCGGGCTGCTGGTTTGTCAGGGTGGTGCTGGTTTGTCAGGCTGCTGCTGGTTTGTCAGGCTGCTGCTGGTTTGTCAGGCTGCTGCTGGTTTGTCAGGCTGCTGCTGGTTTGTCAGGGTCAGGCTGCTGCTGGTTTGTCAGGGTCAGGCTGCTGCTGGTTTGTCAGGGTCAGGCTGCTGCTGGTTTGTCAGGCTGCTGCTGGTTTGTCAGGGTCAGGCTGGTGCTGGTTTGTCAGGGTCAGGCTGGTGCTGGTTTGTCAGGGTCAGGCTGCTGGTTTGTCAGGGTCAGGCTGCTGCTTTGTCAGGGTCAGGCTGCTGCTTTGTCAGGCTGCTGCTGGTTTGTCAGGCTGCTGCTGCTTTGTCAGTGTCAGGCTGCTGCTGCTTTGTCAGTGTCAGGCTGCTGCTGCTTTGTCAGTGTCAGGCTGCTGCTGCTTTGTCAGTGTCAGGCTGCTGCTGCTTTGTCAGGCTGCTGCTGCTTTGTCAGGCTGCTGCTGCTTTGTCAGGGTGGTGCTGCTTTGTCAGTGTGGTGCTGCTTTGTCAGTGTGGTGCTGCTTTGTCAGTGTGGTGCTGCTTTGTCAGTGTCAGGCTGCTGCTGCTTTGTCAGTGTCAGGCTGCTGCTGCTTTGTCAGTGTCAGGCTGCTGCTGCTTTGTCAGTGTCAGGCTGCTGCTGCTTTGTCAGTGTCAGGCTGCTGCTGCTTTGTCAGGCTGCTGCTGCTTTGTCAGGCTGCTGCTGGTTTGTCAGGCTGCTGCTGGTTTGTCAGGCTGCTGCTGGTTTGTCAGTGTCGTGCTGCTTGTTTGTCAGTGTCGTGCTGCTTGTTTGTCAGTGTCGTGCTGCTTGTTTGTCAGTGTCGTGCTGCTTGTTTGTCAGTGTCAGGCTGCTGGTTTGTCAGGCTGCTGCTGGTTTGTCAGGCTGCTGCTGGTTTGTCAGGCTGCTGCTGGTTTGTCAGGCTGCTGCTGGTTTGTCAGGCTGCTGCTGGTTTGTCAGGCTGCTGCTGGTTTGTCAGGCTGCTGCTGGTTTGTCAGGCTGCTGCTGGTTTGTCAGGCTGCTGCTGGTTTGTCAGGCTGCTGCTGGTTTGTCAGGGTCAGGCGGGTGCTGGTTTGTCAGGCTGGTGCTGGTTTGTCAGGGTCAGGCTGCTGCTGCTTTGTCAGGGTGCTGCTGGTTTGTCAGGCTGCTGCTGGTTTGTCAGGCTGCTGCTGCTTTGTCAGGGTGCTGCTGCTTTGTCAGGGTGCTGCTGCTTTGTCAGGGTGCTGCTGCTTTGTCAGGGTGCTGCTGCTTTGTCAGGGTGCTGCTGCTTTGTCAGGCTGCTGCTTGTTTGTCAGGCTGCTGCTTGTTTGTCAGGCTGCTGCTGGTTTGTCAGTGTCAGGCTGCTGCTGGTTTGTCAGGCTGCTGCTTGTTTGTCAGGCTGCTGCTGGTTTGTCAGTGTCAGGCTGCTGCTGGTTTGTCAGTGTCAGGCTGCTGCTGGTTTGTCAGTGTCAGGCTGCTGCTGGTTTGTCAGTGTCAGGCTGCTGCTGGTTTGTCAGGCTGCTGCTGGTTTGTCAGTGTCAGGCTGCTGCTGGTTTGTCAGGCTGCTGCTGGTTTGTCAGGCTGCTGGTTTGTCAGGCTGCTGGTTTGTCAGGCTGCTGGTTTGTCAGGCTGCTGGTTTGTCAGGGTCAGGCTGCTGGTTTGTCAGGGTCAGGCTGCTGGTTTGTCAGGGGGCTGCTTGTTTGTCAGGGTGCTGCTGGTTTGTCAGGCTGCTGCTGGTTTGTCAGGCTGCTGCTGGTTTGTCAGGCTGCTGCTGGTTTGTCAGGCTGCTGCTGGTTTGTCAGGCTGCTGCTGGTTTGTCAGGCTGCTGCTGGTTTGTCAGGCTGCTGCTGGTTTGTCAGGCTGCTGCTGGTTTGTCAGGCTGCTGCTGGTTTGTCAGGCTGCTGCTGGTTTGTCAGGCTGCTGGTGGTTTGTCAGGCTGCTGGTGGTTTGTCAGGCTGCTGGTGGTTTGTCAGGCTGCTGGTGGTTTGTCAGGCTGCTGGTGGTTTGTCAGGGTCAGGCTGCTGGTGGTTTGTCAGGGTCAGGCTGCTGCTGGTTTGTCAGTGTCAGGCTGCTGCTGGTTTGTCAGTGTCAGGCTGCTGCTGGTTTGTCAGTGTCAGGCTGCTGCTGGTTTGTCAGTGTCAGGCTGCTGCTGGTTTGTCAGTGTCAGGCTGCTGCTGGTTTGTCAGTGTCAGGCTGCTGCTGGTTTGTCAGTGTCAGGCTGCTGCTGGTTTGTCAGGCTGCTGCTGGTTTGTCAGGCTGCTGCTGGTTTGTCAGGCTGCTGGTTTGTCAGGGTCAGGCTGCTGGTTTGTCAGGGTCAGGCTGCTGGTTTGTCAGGGTCAGGCTGCTGGTTTGTCAGGCGGGTGCTGGTTTGTCAGGCTGGTGCTGGTTTGTCAGGCTGGTGCTGGTTTGTCAGGCTGGTGCTGGTTTGTCAGGCTGGTGCTGCTTTGTCAGGCTGGTGCTGCTTTGTCAGGGTCAGGCTGCTGCTTTGTCAGGGTCAGGCTGCTGCTTTGTCAGGGTCAGGCTGCTGCTTTGTCAGGGTCAGGCTGCTGCTTTGTCAGGGTGCTGCTTTGTCAGGCTGCTGCTGCTTTGTCAGGCTGCTGCTGCTTTGTCAAGCTGCTGCTGCTTTGGCAGGCTGCTGCTGCTTTGGCAGTGTCAGGCTGCTGCTGCTTTGGCAGTGTCAGGCTGCTGCTGCTTTGTCAGTGTCAGGCTGCTGCTGCTTTGTCAGGCTGCTGCTGCTTTGTCAGGCTGCTGCTGCTTTGTCAGGCTGCTGCTGCTTTGTCAGGCTGCTGGTTTGTCAGTGTCAGGCTGCTGGTTTGTCAGTGTCAGGCTGCTGCTTTGTCAGTGTCAGGCTGCTGCTTTGTCAGTGTCAGGCTGCTGCTTTGTCAGTGTCAGGCTGCTGCTTTGTCAGTGTCAGGCTGCTGCTTTGTCAGTGTCAGGCTGCTGCTTTGTCAGTGTCAGGCTGCTGCTTTGTCAGTGTCAGGCTGCTGCTTTGTCAGTGTCAGGCTGCTGCTTTGTCAGTGTCAGGCTGCTGCTTTGTCAGTGTCAGGCTGCTGCTTTGTCAGGGTCAGGCTGCTGCTTTGTCAGGGTCAGGCTGCTGCTGGTTTGTCAGGGTCAGGCTGCTGCTGGTTTGTCAGGGTCAGGCTGCTGCTGGTTTGTCAGGGTCAGGCTGCTGGTTTGTCAGGGTGCTGCTGGTTTGTCAGGGTGCTGCTGGTTTGTCAGGCTGCTGCTGGTTTGTCAGGCTGCTGCTGGTTTGTCAGTGTCAGGCTGCTGCTGGTTTGTCAGTGTCAGGCTGCTGCTGGTTTGTCAGTGTCAGGCTGCTGCTGGTTTGTCAGTGTCAGGCTGCTGCTGGTTTGTCAGTGTCAGGCTGCTGCTGGTTTGTCAGGCTGCTGCTGGTTTGTCAGGCTGCTGCTGGTTTGTCAGGCTGCTGCTGGTTTGTCAGGCTGCTGCTGGTTTGTCAGGCTGCTGCTGGTTTGTCAGGCTGCTGCTGGTTTGTCAGGCTGCTGCTGGTTTGTCAGGCTGCTGCTGGTTTGTCAGGGTCAGGCTGCTGCTGGTTTGTCAGTGTCAGGCTGCTGCTGGTTTGTCAGTGTCAGGCTGCTGCTGGTTTGTCAGTGTCAGGCTGCTGCTGGTTTGTCAGTGTCAGGCTGCTGCTGGTTTGTCAGGCTGCTGCTGGTTTGTCAGGCGGCTGCTGCTTTGTCAGTGTCAGGCTGCTGCTGCTTTGTCAGTGTCAGGCTGCTGCTGCTTTGTCAGTGTCAGGCTGCTGCTGCTTTGTCAGTGTCAGGCTGCTGCTGCTTTGTCAGTGTCAGGCTGCTGCTGCTTTGTCAGTGTCAGGCTGCTGCTGCTTTGTCAGTGTCAGGCTGCTGCTGCTTTGTCAGTGTCAGGCTGCTGCTGCTTTGTCAGTGTCAGGCTGCTGCTGCTTTGTCAGTGTCAGGCTGCTGCTGGTTTGTCAGTGTCAGGCTGCTGCTGGTTTGTCAGGCGGCTGCTGCTTTGTCAGGCGGCTGCTGCTTTGTCAGGCGGCTGCTGCTTTGTCAGGCGGCTGCTGCTTTGTCAGGCTGCTGCTTTGTCAGTGTCAGGCTGCTTTGTCAGTGTCAGGCTGCTGCTGGTTTGTCAGTGTCAGGCTGCTGCTGCTTTGTCAGTGTCAGGCTGCTGCTGCTTTGTCAGTGTCAGGCTGCTGCTTTGTCAGTGTCAGGCTGCTGCTTTGTCAGTGTCAGGCTGCTGCTTTGTCAGTGTCAGGCTGCTGCTTTGTCAGTGTCAGGCTGCTGCTTTGTCAGTGTCAGGCTGCTGCTTTGTCAGGCTGCTGCTTTGTCAGGCTGCTGCTTTGTCAGGCTGCTGCTTTGTCAGGCTGCTGCTTTGTCAGGCTGCTGCTTTGTCAGGCTGCTGCTTTGTCAGGCTGCTGCTTTGTCAGGCTGCTGCTTTGTCAGGCTGCTGCTTTGTCAGTGTCAGGCTGCTGCTTTGTCAGTGTCAGGCTGCTGCTTTGTCAGTGTCAGGCTGCTGCTTTGTCAGGCTGCTGCTTTGTCAGGCTGCTGCTTTGTCAGGCTGCTGCTTTGTCAGGCTGCTGGTTTGTCAGGCTGCTGGTTTGTCAGGGTGCTGGTTTGTCAGTGTCAGGCTGCTGGTTTGTCAGGCTGCTGGTTTGTCAGGCTGCTGGTTTGTCAGGGTGCTGGTTTGTCAGTGTCAGGCTGCTGGTTTGTCAGTGTCAGGCTGCTGCTTTGTCAGGGTCAGGCTGCTGCTTTGTCAGGGTCAGGCTGCTGCTTTGTCAGTGTCAGGCTGCTGGTTTGTCAGGGTGCTGCTGGTTTGTCAGTGTCAGGCTGCTGCTGCTTTGTCAGGGTGCTGCTTTGTCAGGCTGCTGCTTTGTCAGGCTGCTGCTTTGTCAGGCTGCTGCTTTGTCAGGCTGCTGCTTTGTCAGGCTGCTGCTTTGTCAGGCTGCTGCTTTGTCAGTGTCAGGCTGCTGCTTTGTCAGGGTGCTGCTTGTTTGTCAGGCTGCTGCTTGTTTGTCAGGCTGCTGCTGGTTTGTCAGGCTGCTGCTGGTTTGTCAGGCTGCTGCTGGTTTGTCAGGCTGCTGCTGGTTTGTCAGGCTGCTGCTGGTTTGTCAGGCTGCTGCTGGTTTGTCAGGCTGCTGCTGGTTTGTCAGGCTGCTGCTGGTTTGTCAGGGTGCTGCTTGTTTGTCAGGGTGCTGCTTGTTTGTCAGGGTGCTGCTTGTTTGTCAGGGTGCTGCTTGTTTGTCAGGCTGCTGCTGGTTTGTCAGTGTCAGGCTGCTGCTGGTTTGTCAGTGTCAGGCTGCTGCTGGTTTGTCAGGCTGCTGCTTGTTTGTCAGGCTGCTGCTTGTTTGTCAGGCTGCTGCTTGTTTGTCAGGCTGCTGCTTGTTTGTCAGGCTGCTGCTTGTTTGTCAGGCTGCTGCTTGTTTGTCAGGCTGCTGCTTGTTTGTCAGGCTGCTGCTTGTTTGTCAGGCTGCTGCTTGTTTGTCAGGCTGCTGCTTGTTTGTCAGGCTGCTGCTGGTTTGTCAGGCTGCTGCTGGTTTGTCAGGCTGCTGCTGGTTTGTCAGGCTGCTGCTGGTTTGTCAGGCTGCTGCTTTGTCAGGCTGCTGCTTTGTCAGGCTGCTGCTTTGTCAGTGTCAGGCTGCTGCTGGTTTGTCAGTGTCAGGCTGCTGCTGGTTTGTCAGTGTCAGGCTGCTGCTGGTTTGTCAGTGTCAGGCTGCTGCTGGTTTGTCAGTGTCAGGCTGCTGCTGGTTTGTCAGGGTGCTGCTGGTTTGTCAGGGTGCTGCTGCTTTGTCAGGCTGCTGCTGGTTTGTCAGGCTGCTGCTGGTTTGTCAGGCTGCTGCTGGTTTGTCAGGCTGCTGCTGGTTTGTCAGGCTGCTGCTGGTTTGTCAGGCTGCTGCTTTGTCAGGGTCAGGCTGCTGCTTTGTCAGGCTGCTGCTGCTTTGTCAGGCTGCTGCTGCTTTGTCAGGGTGCTGCTGGTTTGTCAGGGTGCTGGTTTGTCAGGCTGCTGGTTTGTCAGGCTGCTGGTTTGTCAGGCTGCTGGTTTGTCAGTGTCAGGCTGCTGGTTTGTCAGTGTCAGGCTGCTGGTTTGTCAGGGTCAGGCTGCTGCTTTGTCAGGGTCAGGCTGCTGCTTTGTCAGGGTCAGGCTGCTGCTTTGTCAGGGTCAGGCTGCTGCTTTGTCAGGCTGCTGCTTTGTCAGGGTGCTGCTTTGTCAGGGTGCTGCTTTGTCAGGGTGCTGCTTTGTCAGGGTGCTGCTTTGTCAGGGTGCTGCTTTGTCAGGCTGCTGCTTTGTCAGGCTGCTGCTTTGTCAGGCTGCTGGTTTGTCAGGGTCAGGCTGCTGGTTTGTCAGGGTCGTGCTGCTGGTTTGTCAGGGTCGTGCTGCTGGTTTGTCAGGGTCCTGCTGCTGGTTTGTCAGTGTCAGGCTGCTGCTGGTTTGTCAGTGTCAGGCTGCTGCTGGTTTGTCAGTGTCAGGCTGCTGCTGGTTTGTCAGGGTCAGGCTGCTGCTGGTTTGTCAGGGTCAGGCTGCTGCTGGTTTGTCAGGGTCAGGCTGCTGCTGGTTTGTCAGGGTCAGGCTGCTGCTGGTTTGTCAGGGTCAGGCTGCTGCTGGTTTGTCAGGGTCAGGCTGCTGCTGGTTTGTCAGGGTCAGGCTGCTGCTGGTTTGTCAGGGTCAGGCTGCTGCTGGTTTGTCAGGGTCAGGCTGCTGCTGGTTTGTCAGGGTCAGGCTGCTGCTGCTTTGTCAGGCTGCTGCTTTGTCAGGCTGCTGCTTTGTCAGGCTGCTGCTTTGTCAGGCTGCTGCTTTGTCAGGCTGCTGCTTTGTCAGGGTCAGGCTGCTGCTTTGTCAGGCTGCTGCTTTGTCAGGGTCAGGCTGCTGCTTTGTCAGGCTGCTGCTGCTTTGTCAGGGTCAGGCTGCTGCTTTGTCAGGCTGCTGCTGGTTTGTCAGGGTCAGGCTGCTGCTGGTTTGTCAGGGTCAGGCTGCTGCTGCTTTGTCAGGCTGCTGCTTTGTCAGGCTGCTGGTTTGTCAGGGTGCTGCTGGTTTGTCAGGGTGCTGGTTTGTCAGGCTGCTGGTTTGTCAGGCTGCTGGTTTGTCAGGCTGCTGGTTTGTCAGGCTGCTGGTTTGTCAGGCTGCTGGTTTGTCAGTGTCAGGCTGCTGGTTTGTCAGGCTGCTGCTGGTTTGTCAGGCTGCTGCTGGTTTGTCAGGGTGCTGCTGGTTTGTCAGGGTGCTGCTGGTTTGTCAGGGTGCTGCTGCTTTGTCAGGGTGCTGCTGCTTTGTCAGGCTGCTGCTGCTGCTTTGTCCGGGTCAGGCTGCTGCTGCTTTGTCCGTGTCAGGCTGCTGCTGCTTTGTCCGTGTCAGGCTGCTGCTGCTTTGTCAGTGTCAGGCTGCTGCTGCTTTGTCAGGCTGCTGCTGCTTTGTCAGGCTGCTGCTGGTTTGTCAGGCTGCTGCTGGTTTGTCAGGGTCAGGCTGCTGCTTTGTCAGGGTCAGGGTGCTGCTTTGTCAGGGTGCTGCTTTGTCAGGGTGCTGCTTTGTCAGGGTGCTGCTTTGTCAGGGTGCTGCTTTGTCAGGGTGCTGCTTTGTCAGGGTGCTGCTTTGTCAGGCTGCTGCTTTGTCAGGCTGCTGCTTTGTCAGGCTGCTGCTTTGTCAGGCTGCTGGTTTGTCAGGGTCGTGCTGCTGGTTTGTCAGGGTCGTGCTGCTGGTTTGTCAGGGTCGTGCTGCTGGTTTGTCAGGGTCAGGCTGCTGGTTTGTCAGGGTCGTGCTGCTGGTTTGTCAGGGTCGTGCTGCTGGTTTGTCAGTGTCAGGGTGCTGCTGGTTTGTCAGTGTCAGGCTGCTGCTGGTTTGTCAGTGTCAGGCTGCTGCTGGTTTGTCAGGGTCAGGCTGCTGCTGGTTTGTCAGGGTCAGGCTGCTGCTGGTTTGTCAGGGTCAGGCTGCTGCTGGTTTGTCAGGGTCAGGCTGCTGCTGGTTTGTCAGGGTCAGGCTGCTGCTGGTTTGTCAGGGTCAGGCTGCTGCTGGTTTGTCAGGGTCAGGCTGCTGCTGCTTTGTCAGGGTCAGGCTGCTGCTGCTTTGTCAGGCTGCTGCTTTGTCAGGCTGCTGCTTTGTCAGGCTGCTGCTTTGTCAGGCTGCTGCTTTGTCAGGGTCAGGCTGCTGCTGGGTCAGGGTCAGGCTGCTGCTGGGTCAGGCTGCTGCTTTGTCAGGCTGCTGCTTTGTCAGGCTGCTGCTTTGTCAGGCTGCTGCTGGTTTGTCAGGCTGCTGCTGGTTTGTCAGGCTGCTGCTGGTTTGTCAGGCTGCTGCTGGTTTGTCAGGCTGCTGCTGGTTTGTCAGGCTGCTGCTGGTTTGTCAGGCTGCTGCTGGTTTGTCAGGCTGCTGCTGGTTTGTCAGGCTGCTGCTGGTTTGTCAGGCTGCTGCTGGTTTGTCAGGCTGCTGCTGGTTTGTCAGGCTGCTGCTGGTTTGTCAGGCTGCTGCTGGTTTGTCAGGCTGCTGCTGGTTTGTCAGGCTGCTGCTGGTTTGTCAGGCTGCTGCTGGTTTGTCAGGCTGCTGCTGGTTTGTCAGGCTGCTGCTGGTTTGTCAGGCTGCTGCTGGTTTGTCAGGCTGCTGCTGGTTTGTCAGGCTGCTGCTGGTTTGTCAGGCTGCTGCTGGTTTGTCAGGCTGCTGCTGGTTTGTCAGGGTCAGGCTGCTGCTGGTTTGTCAGTGTCAGGCTGCTGCTGGTTTGTCAGTGTCAGGCTGCTGCTGGTTTGTCAGTGTCAGGCTGCTGCTGGTTTGTCAGGGTCAGGCTGCTGCTGGTTTGTCAGGCTGCTGCTGCTTTGTCAGGCTGCTGCTGCTTTGTCAGGCTGCTGCTGCTTTGTCAGGCTGCTGCTGCTTTGTCAGGGTCAGGGTGCTGCTGGTTTGTCAGGGTCAGGGTGCTGCTGGTTTGTCAGGGTCAGGGTGCTGCTGGTTTGTCAGGGTCAGGCTGCTGCTGGTTTGTCAGGGTCAGGCTGCTGCTGGTTTGTCAGGGTCAGGCTGCTGCTGCTTTGTCAGGGTCAGGCTGCTGCTGCTTTGTCAGGGTCAGGCTGCTGCTGCTTTGTCAGGGTCAGGCTGCTGCTGGTTTGTCAGGCTGCTGCTGGTTTGTCAGGCTGCTGCTGGTTTGTCAGGCTGGTTTGTCAGGGTGGTTTGTCAGGGTCAGGCTGGTTTGTCAGGGTCAGGCTGGTTTGTCAGGGTCAGGCTGGTTTGTCAGGGTCAGGCTGGTTTGTCAGGCTGCTGCTGGTTTGTCAGGCTGCTGCTGGTTTGTCAGGCTGCTGCTGGTTTGTCAGGGTGCTGCTGGTTTGTCAGGGTGCTGCTGGTTTGTCAGGGTGCTGCTGGTTTGTCAGGGTCAGGCTGCTGCTGGTTTGTCAGGGTCAGGCTGCTGGTTTGTCAGGGGGCTGCTGGTTTGTCAGGGGGCTGCTGGTTTGTCAGGGGGCTGCTGGTTTGTCAGGGTGCTGCTGGTTTGTCAGGGTGCTGCTGGTTTGTCAGGGTGCTGCTGGTTTGTCAGGGTGCTGCTGGTTTGTCAGGGTGCTGCTGGTTTGTCAGGGTGCTGCTGGTTTGTCAGGGTCAGGCTGCTGCTGGTTTGTCAGGGTCAGGCTGCTGCTGGTTTGTCAGGGTCAGGCTGCTGCTGGTTTGTCAGTTTCAGGCTGCTGGTTTGTCAGGGTCAGGCTGCTGGTTTGTCAGGGTCAGGCTGCTGGTTTGTCAGTGTCAGGCTGCTGCTGCTTTGTCAGGGTGCTGCTTTGTCAGGGTGCTGCTTTGTCAGGGTGCTGCTTTGTCAGGGTGCTGCTTTGTCAGGGTGCTGCTTTGTCAGGCTGCTGCTTTGTCATGCTGCTGCTTTGTCAGGCTGCTGCTTTGTCAGTGTCAGGCTGCTGCTGCTTTGTCAGGGTGCTGCTTTGTCAGGGTGCTGCTTTGTCAGGGTGCTGCTTTGTCAGGGTGCTGCTTTGTCAGGGTGCTGCTTTGTCAGGGTGCTGCTTTGTCAGGGTGCTGCTTTGTCAGGGTGCTGCTTTGTCAGGGTGCTGCTTTGTCAGTGTCAGGCTGCTGCTTTGTCAGTGTCAGGCTGCTGCTTTGTCAGTGTCAGGCTGCTGCTTTGTCAGTGTCAGGCTGCTGGTTTGTCAGTGTCAGGCTGCTGCTGGTTTGTCAGGCTGCTGGTTTGTCAGTGTCAGGCTGCTGCTGGTTTGTCAGGGTGCTGCTGGTTTGTCAGGGTGCTGCTGGTTTGTCAGGGTGCTGCTGGTTTGTCAGGGTGCTGCTGGTTTGTCAGGGTGCTGCTGGTTTGTCAGGGTGCTGCTGGTTTGTCAGGGTGCTGCTGGTTTGTCAGGGGGCTGCTGGTTTGTCAGGGGGCTGCTGGTTTGTCAGTGTCAGGCTGCTGCTGGTTTGTCAGTGTCAGGCTGCTGCTGGTTTGTCAGTGTCAGGCTGCTGCTGCTTTGTCAGTGTCAGGCTGCTGCTGGTTTGTCAGTGTCAGGCTGCTGCTGCTTTGTCAGTGTCAGGCTGCTGCTGCTTTGTCAGTGTCAGGCTGCTGCTGCTTTGTCAGTGTCAGGCTGCTGCTGCTTTGTCTGTCAGTGTCAGGCTGCTGCTGCTTTGTCTGTCAGTGTCAGGCTGCTGCTGCTTTGTCTGTCAGTGTCAGGCTGCTGCTGCTTTGTCTGTCAGTGTCAGGCTGCTGCTGCTTTGTCTGTCAGTGTCAGGCTGCTGCTGCTTTGTCTGTCAGTGTCAGGCTGCTGCTGCTTTGTCTGTCAGTGTCAGGCTGCTGCTGCTTTGTCTGTCAGTGTCAGGCTGCTGCTGCTTTGTCTGTCAGTGTCAGGCTGCTGCTGCTTTGTCTGTCAGTGTCAGGCTGCTGCTGCTTTGTCTGTCAGTGTCAGGCTGCTGCTGCTTTGTCTGTCAGTGTCAGGCTGCTGCTGCTTTGTCTGTCAGTGTCAGGCTGCTGCTGCTTTGTCTGTCAGTGTCAGGCTGCTGCTTGTTTGTCAGTGTCAGGGTGCTGCTTTGTCAGGGTGCTGCTTTGTCAGGGTGCTGCTTTGTCAGGGTGCTGCTTTGTCAGGGTGCTGCTTTGTCAGGGTGCTGCTTTGTCAGGGTGCTGCTTTGTCAGGGTGCTGCTTTGTCAGGGTGCTGCTTTGTCAGGGTGCTGCTTTGTCAGGGTGCTGCTTTGTCAGGCTGCTGGTTTGTCAGGCTGCTGGTTTGTCAGGGTCAGGCTGCTGGTTTGTCAGGCTGCTGGTTTGTCAGGCTGCTGGTTTGTCAGGGTCAGGCTGCTGCTTTGTCAGTGTCAGGCTGCTGCTGCTTTGTCAGTGTCAGGCTGCTGCTGCTTTGTCAGTGTCAGGCTGCTGCTGCTTTGTCAGTGTCAGGCTGCTGCTGCTTTGTCAGGGTCAGGCTGCTGCTGGTTTGTCAGGGTCAGGCTGGTTTGTCAGGGTCAGGCTGGTTTGTCAGGGGGCTGCTGCTTTGTCAGTGTCAGGCTGCTGCTTTGTCAGTGTCAGGCTGCTGCTTTGTCAGGGTGCTGCTGGTTTGTCAGTGTCAGGCTGCTGCTGCTTTGTCAGGGTGCAGCTTTGTCAGGGTGCTGCTGGTTTGTCAGGGTCAGGCTGCTGGTTTGTCAGGGTGCTGCTTTTGTCAGCTCTAACATGGGAAGTCTAAATTGAGACCACTCTATACTGGAAAAAAAATCTGCTTGTTTAAAGCTGGTTTTGCTGGCAGAAAGGTACGCTGAGCGTCAGGTTGCTTCCAGGTTCTAAGTACGCAAGTGTACTTATATGGTGAAACGGGAGACACTGAGAAAGGCCAGAAAGCAGCCAGGTAAAGGGTGGAAACGACTTCCCAATGCTTGAGATGCCCGTTCACTTATCCGACAGTGCCTCATGAATCATGACCTCAAGTGACCTGTACTTGGTGGAAACGTTAAGTGCAGGTGTGAGGTGCACTGCTAGGACAGTTCATAACAGGCTCATAGAAGCAGGGCTGAAGTCCCATAAAGCAAGGAAGAAGCCCTTCATTAATGAGAAGCAGGAAAGAACCAGGCTGCAGTTTGCAAAAGAAAAAAAAAACATTATTCACAGATCCATACCCATAAAGGAGAACTGAGTGAAACAAAAATTGGTGCTATGGTCTCTAACTTTTTTCCATAGTTATATGTAATGAATGGGGAAAGGCGGGGGGGTTGAATATGCTGTGTCAGGCCTTGACCCATCTGGAATCACAGGCTAGGAGGCTTTGTTACAGAAAGGGAGAGTGTCCCCATACACTGAGATACTTCGACTGAGCCCAGCTAAGGGACTCCTGATGAGTGAGCACGGGAAGCTGTATGGTGGTTGTTCCTGTGTAGCCTGACTCAGAGTCTACAGCTTGATGGGACCAGCCCATCAAGTAAAGGTTTCAGCACCACGGACAGTGACCTGTGTTAAACTGACCTCAGGTTCCTACATTGGCTCTATGGAATTTTCTGTAAATAATTAAATGCCACTGGCCCCCTACATGCGGAAATGTTTCCCCCTCCCCCAGACTTCTTCAGAGAGCTTTGGAGGACATTGTCTGCACGCTACCAGAGGCAACTAAGAATGTGCTTGAGTTGGGAGGAGGCAGTAGTCCCCATTTTTCCCTCCTGCTGTAGAGGGTCATCGGGAGGAGGTGGGTTTGCTGCTCTCTTTCGTGTCTCCTCAGCAGGTGGCTCTTAGAGATTTGTCTGAGAAAGGTCTGTTCCAGGTTTGTGTTAAAGTGCTGCATTTTCGGGCACTGAGTGGACTGGCAGATTCTAGGTGGTCAGGTTTGTTGAGGCCTGGATCTTCCCCGCAGGGATGTTGGAGGTCCCTGTACAAGCCCCCCATTGAGAAGCACACGGTGGATCTTCAGTGGCAGATTGTACACGGGGCTGACAGACGCTACAAAATTTTTCGCATTGATGAGAGTGAGGCGAATCGTACCCTTTGAAACAGCTCGGGCAAACGTACCCCACGCCTAAGAAGCCCTTTACGCTTTTAATGCCGTAAAAATGCTGATTGTGTAAAAAGAAATACACCGCCCGTCTACCGTCGCTAGGCGTGGGTGTCTGGTAAATTTGGAGATTGTTTGAATAAGGTTGTTGATAATACACCACTGCTTTGCAATCAATGATTTTCTCGAAATTGATAATGTCATTCAAAGCGACTGCGTGATCGGGGGTGAATCCCGCTTTCTCCTGTAACTCCAGGCCGAGCTTTTCAGCCTCGGCGTCAGTAAAGTTTTCGTGCAGCAGATGCGCCAAGTTTATGGCGAAACACGCGTTGGTGTTGTTATTAATGATAAACATGTGTCTGGCTTTTTTAGAAATTATTTCTGAAGCTAACATGGTCTGTAGTTTACGTTTGTTCCCGCCGCCGCGTGGGATATTTATTACGTCTACGATTACTTCTAGGTTGGAATCGTTTAAAATCTCTTGATTAGACTGTACCAGGCGATCCAGCAGCTGCTGCAAGTCTGTCAGCTCCCCCACCCCATACCGTACAATTTGCGACAGCTCGTCGTTTAAAAAGTCAGCGCGCAGGGTGACCTGTATATAGGCTCCCCATACGGCGTAAGGAATCGCCTCATTCACAATATTTTGAAACCCCTCGATTACATTTTCATAGTACTCGCGGAAATTGCCTTCGTTTCTAGGTCGCGGGATATTTAGAATCCGCCTAATCTGTACGTTATTGAATCTGCGGCGATGAAGGACCCCGTCAGGCTGGGGATCCACGTCACCGACGGCACCGCCACCTTCCTGTTGAACATTTTCAAATTGTCCCAGCCCAAATTCATTTTCAATCTCCTCAGCATCGAGAAGAAATTCCACGTCTGACAAGGCCTCCCACAATTCAGAATCCGCGGGGGACCATGCGACCTCGTCGGTGGGGGGTAGCCCCGCTTCTGCTTCAGAACCCCTTTCATTTAACATGCTTGTTAATGTCTCTAAGGATGGGAGAAAACAGGGGTCCTGGGCCAGTGTTTCAGCAGACGCCGCTGGTGGCGAGTCGTGTTGAGCAGAGTAATCCGCATCATTTTCATTATTAGCATTGTTGATAATGGCTATTTCATTTAATAAGGCTTCGGGTATAGCCGCTGGGGGTGTTGCTCCGTCCATACCTGTTGATTCTCTCGCAGATTTTCTCTTGACCGGTCGGCGAAGTCTCTCTCTCTCTCTCGTACATAGAAAAAAAAAAAAAAGAGAATACCTATTATTAGAATGTTATTTTTTAATTGAATAGCATTTTTATAACAGGAATAAAAGAAATAATATACTTACCGGGTAAGGTCTCGATGAAACTTGTGGTTCTTTGGCTGGTACAAACTTTGGTAAGGAGTAAAAGGCCCCCCGCTCGACGTAATACAATTTAATTGTCTCTGTCACCCCATATCTGCACGGTCATGTATGACAAACAAAACTATAAACAGAATTTACTGGCGGGCAAATTGTCAGACTTGATGTATGACCAGGTGGTACGGCCTTGATGATGCTACTCGTGCCTGTGTAAGAAAATTATCTGTAATTTGGGACGTATGTGAAAACAAAACTTTAAACAGAATTTACTGGAGGGCAAAAGTGTCAGACTCGATGTATGGCCCGCGTGGCCGGGTAGGGGGGCGCCTCGATGGCCAGGTGGCACGGCCCTGCAGAATTTACTGGCGGACAAATTGACAGACTCGATGTATGTCTCGACTTATGACCTTTACAAATTGGCGCCATACGCCGATGTGATACAAACGCTCGCGTGAGGAAAAAACACACGGTCAAAACTAGCGCCGAGCGTTTTTATTGGACGATAGACCCTGCACCTCCTCCTCTCATTCTTTGCTCCAACTTTACCATTTTATCCCACAGTCTCTCACAGTTTCTCTCAGACTCGCGCAGCAGCACGCCTCTCAGCTCTCCCGCATCGCTCTCTCCGAGGATTATCCAAAGCCGTGCGGACCTTTCCGCGCTACCGCACCAGTATGTGAATAAGTCCTTTGCTGATTCTCCGAAGCCCGGGGACCTTACCACGCTACCGCACACCGTACGCTCGCGCTCCATCAGGTAACCCAGCCACGCTCACTCCCGCCCGCGCCCCACAAAATAATAATAATAATAACTTATTCAAATAACACACGCTCATAAGCACTCTCATCAATATCATTTTTAAAATAATACACACTCATAAGCACTCTCCTCAATATCATTTTAAAATAATAAACATTTAAAATAAGCATTTAAAATAATAAATAATTAAATCCAAATACCATTGCATCACTAACACAACCAACCCATGCCCCCTAAGCCACAATCATTTAAAATAATAAATAAATAATTAAATCCAAATACCATTGCATCACTAACACAACCAACCCATGCCCCCTAAGCCACAATCATTTAAAATAATAAATAAATAATTAAATACAAATACCATTGCAGCAGTTACACAACCAACCCCCGGGGAAGAAGACAAAAAAAAATATTTAAATAAATAATTAAATCCACATGCTATTGCGTCAGTTACACAACCAAGCTCAACCCACTACAACATAAGCTCCGCCCACTGAACTTTTGAACGTGACCTTTGACCCGACCTGTCATTTTGACGAAAGCGGTATTGCATCTCTCTCTTACATGAAATTACTTTCTAAGAACATTTTATTTTGTAATTCAAATTTTTCTTATTTTTCAAACCAAAAAGTTACAGCACTCTCATATAATACACTTCAGCCATTCACATTTATAAAACAATATGACCAATCACTAGTTCAACCTCCCAGCCATTTATCCTTCAAAAACATGGCCCTAGAAACATTCCCACATTTTCATTATACCTCGTTTCCCATTTAGTCTGTCCAACATTTTTTCATATGAAGCTGCCTTAATCATCTCATTGGTCCATTCCTTTATATTGGGGATTGTTGAGGATTTCAAATGCCTTAATATTACCCTCATGGCAGTTGAGTCCCACCATCACAGCCTTAAACTGTTTATTATTCACCTTTGGCAATTCCACTCTATCTCCTAGCAGAGAGAGTCGGGTTTGCGGGGTAAAGTAAAGCCTAGCCATTTGTCCAGGAGACCAAGAACTCTACCCCAAAATGGATATACCTGAGAGCACTGCCACAGCATGTGTAAATAAACCCCCATCTGCCTTCTAAAATTCCAACACTGATCAGTATTAATTAGTCCAGTTCTATTTAGTCTAACTAGTGTCCAGTACTATCTGTGTATAATTTTATACTGAATAAATTTAGCTTTTACTTCCCTAAAATATTTCCCCACTCTAGAAAGTATTCTTGACCATTCATCTTCTGCATTTTAACACTCGTGACTCAATGCCTCAGTTGCAAAAACTTCCAAAAACTCCCTCCTCCTCCTACATCATACTTACTCTTTAAGTCTGATTATGACATAAACATCCCATTTACGAATAAATCCCAGAGAGTTTTCACCCCTTTGGGTTGCCATTGTTTCCATACTTTTTACTATTTGTATTTGAGGATTGTGCCAAATTGAGGAATATGGCTGCATGTCATGTGATACTTTAAGCTTCTTATGTATTTTGATCCATATATTTCTCGAAAAAGATATTATCGGGTTTGTGTTTCTTATATTGTCCCCCCATTGTGACAGAATGTGCAGAGGTTGAAATAGTGAAGCCAAATTGCTCTCGATAGCTATCCAGTCCACATCAGAATTCACATTCTTCCAGTGATAGTAGAGTTTGGCTATTTCAAATGACATGCTATATAATCTAACATCTGGCAATCCTAGACCTCCCTTGTCTCTGGGCGAAGTAATTTTAATCCTAGGTTTATTCTTTCCCAACAAAAATCTTTTACTATACTCTCGTACTGTTCAAATATCCTTTCCGGAATATTAAATGGAAGCATCATAGAGAGATAATTAACTTGAGGCACCACAACCATTTTAGTAACATTAACCTTCCCCCCATAAGGATAATTTCAATGCTTTCCATTTGTCCATATTAGGTTTAATTTTGTTCAATGAGGGTTCAAAATTCTGAATTATTATTTTGTCAATATATAAACAGGTTTAAATTTCATGTTTATAGTTCAATTTTATGTTATATAAACAAAATAATTTTAATACAGTGCATTTTTTTTATTAATTCAACAGCACCCATGTTCAATCCACTTAAGTTTGGAAGGTGTATTGGAAGGTAACGTAGATATTTCTTAAGTGGGCATCCAGAGATATCGTCTCCCCTCCAAGCACCCCTTTTCTCCACTAGTTCTGTATGGAGCTCAACAGGAGGAAGAGGTAGATAAAGGGGTTAGTCTCAAACATAATGTAATAAAAAATAAAGAGTAAATACAAGCGCCATGAAGCAGTATTGAGTTCCAGCAGGCCTTGACTTACAGTAAAGGAATTGTAAGGCAGACATGCTAACAAAACAGCTTTACATTCCCAATTCCAAACCATTAATGGGCAACCTTAGAGTGACGACGGCTAAAAAAAACCTTAGCTATAAGCAGGAATGAAACATTGTGAAAAGCCAAGACTCCACATGAAGGTAAATTTGATCCTCCGCCTATCGCAGTAGATGCGTTCCAGACCCATCAGCGATAGGTGAAAATCCACGATACAGAAGGATCATATAATTTTTTTTTTAAGTTTAAGCCTTAAAATACCCCTCCCACATGCTTTAAACATATGTAAACTCATTAAAACACATATATCGGGCTATGTTAAATGTCGGGCTAAGGATATGAGTAACATAATAATAATAATAATAATAAAATAATAATTTTTAATATGTATACACACACACAACTTTCTCTCTATATATGTAATGGAATATATAAAAATAAAAACATATATGGCTCTTACACATTCTTTTCATCCTTCTTCATGTAGCGTACTGTTGATTCATTCAAACCATAATGGCGAACGCCGTCCGCATAACGCTTTCCTTCCCGAAGCACATCCAGAAGTTTTACCTTCTCCTGAATGGTCAACGTCTTCCATCGTAGGGCTTAGAACAAAACGAAAACAATCGGACCACAAACAATGTACGGGATACGCAGAGAATTGTGAGGCGTCGGAGGAAAATCCGCGATATAGTGGGGAATCGCTGTAATGTGAATTCTGCCAATCCTGGTTTTCAGCACCATGGACAGAAACCTGTCGTTTATAGGGACCTATTATGCCCATTTTCACTGTTCATAATTGGATTTTTATGGTCTGCTAGAATAGATTCACCCTTTTGATAGGTGATATCCTAGAATCCAATATATTATTGCAGGGCTGTTTTCATTTGATGTTAACCAAATGTGATATATTTATTTTTACTTTTGATATCTCGTCCTTTTCCCCTTATCTGATAAGAGCCGCTGTCCGCTGAGACAAGCTGGTGTCTTTTTACTGCTCACTGAAAAGTGGGTGGTGCGGACATTGTGTATTACATCACACTATGAGACAGTCACTGATTGGTGGGCTCTGAGGGGGCAGTGTGACCTGAAAATCATCCATCAATCAACCCAGGATGGGGGGCCAGCCCATCGCAGGGCACACTCACACACCATTCACTCACACATGCTCTCCTACGGGCAATTTAGCAAGTCCAATTAGCCTCAGCATGTCTTTGGAATGTGGGGGGAAACCAAAGTACCCAGAGGAAACCTCATGACGACATGGGGAGAACATGCAAACTCCGCACACATGTGACCCATGCGGAGACTCGAACCTGGGACCCAAAGAAATGCTAACCACTGTACCGCTCCTGAAAATCATGAACCATTTTAAATATTGAAGTATTTTTGAAATATTTATTAATTTTAAATATTTATTAAATCAAAACATTGGGCAGTATACATGTTATAGGTACTTATTAATGAATAAGCAATATAATAAGATTCAATTTTGCTTTCACTACTTAAAGCGCCAGAACATCGTATTTGAAAAATTCAACAGCAATATCCCTTACCAGAAATCAGGAACAGGTTAAGAAAATCCACAGACTTCGTCGCGAGCAGTTTAATATACGAACTATTTCCTTCTACCCAACTCCACACACAGCTCGCGCTTGTGTCTAATGCGCAGTGATACGAGTAGTGTACTTCGATAGAAGCCCGACATTTCTACGGCTGATATTTCCAAACCTGAACAACTCCCAGCAGAACTTTGATGAATAGATAGCATTAAGGCCCCTCTAAAATATCTTTTTATAGTTTTGGGGTGAACCTCCCATTTAAACGAAGTACATGGTGGTGCTCATGAATTTGAAAGCCTAGATGCCTCATCTCGCTTTTCCACAACGAGTCAGCAGCGCCACCATCTTGGAGCGATAATTAGACATAAACAAGCAACATGTCAGGGTGTAGATGGAAAGATCTTTTAGCCATAACTTCTTTACTAATTAACGCATTTATATCTTACAATTATGTAGAATAAATAAACAAGCCCACCACTACTGCCCCCCCCCAAATTTATGTAGTATTGCTCATAGTATTCTCAACAAAAACTAATGCTAGTATCCCGTCAGTGTCACAGGCAAGTAAACATGTTATGTATCTTATTTGACCGTACCGCAGATTTTTTTACCTGTGAAATGTGGTTCCCTGTTTTCTAGTTTTAACATTCCTCATGTTGTTGCAGTTTCGAAAATAGTCGGTTCACTAAGTCATATCTATGAATCCTCTATTTCACAATTACCATGCCAACATCGCGTATCGCCCAAGGAGGCACACAGGGTTTCAAATCTATGGCGGTGCTGCCTACACTACTACCAGTCACATGACACAGGAGCTACCGAATACCCGCCAATCGGGAGCCGGCTAGATCAACCACGCCCACCCGTCACATAGAGGAGAGTGAGGCGAAAGAAGCGAATCAGTTTAAAAATGTCACCATTAACGCGGTATTTAGTAGTCTGGAGATATTTTACTTTAAGCAAGGCACAAAATAAAGTTGTAGTATTTGTAATAAAATTTGAAGATTAGCCATCCCCAAGGAGCTGACAGGAAAGCCAGGTACAGGTTTAGTCCTCCTTAATCAGCTTGTCGGTTACTAAATGTCGGCAAATAAGCTTGCCTTTTTCTGTGATTTTTTTTCAGTTTAATTGACACTTAAAGAAGTAATCTGAGACCTGAGATATAACATTAGCAACGATGGTCATTTTTTACACTCATGGATTTTAACATTGAGGACGTGTGTCACATGTCATTTTCACATAGAGGGAGTTTAATTGTTTTTATCTGTGTCTGTGTGTCAACATATGTCTATTTAGTTATGTCACTGAAATGTATGATTAGTATTGACATTTCCATAGACTACTATGTTTTAATAAAAATGTATGATCCTTTGGGAGTTGGGCAATAGAACGGAATTGTAAAGTATCAATAAGAAATACTATTAATGAAGTAGCCGCCGTAACCTTTTGCTTTGTATGAAGTGTGCATACAAAACACAAATAATGCAGTTGTACTGTTATGTATATAATTTAAAAGGTATACTTGCCAGCAAAAGATTGAGTTAATAAAATTAAATGAAAAGTATTAAGACCCCTTGTCATTCATAGTATTATATACTTCTTAATTTTACAAAGACTTTTTTCCTATCATATTTTTTAGTTTTTGAAGTTGATAATCTGGAAAACTGCTGCCTGGGATCAACTATCCATTCTTGACTCTTGGAATAGGAATTGAAGTCGAATCAAACAGCCTTACAGCACCCTCTTGTGACATACAGTAATATGGAAAACAGAACAATTACTAACTGAACGCAACATCCCCCCTTTACTTATGTATTCTTCTTCCTGCAGCAGCACTGTCTTCTATAAAAGTCACGCTGTCACGATCGCGGTCGGGCGAAGCGGCGATCGTGCGGGCAGGCAGACAGGTGAAGTCGGGGCAAAACCAGGGATTTAATGGGCAAACGAGGACTGGAAAACATAGCACACCTACAAACATCAATGACGGACAAGGGAAACCGGGGAGACCAGGACTTAATACACAGGACTAATCAAAGTAACTAGACAAAGCTGGAGACGATCAGGGAAATACATGTGGGTAATCAGGGGGCGTGGCACACACGAGGAGCGGACGAGCCGGGCATGACACACGCCTTACCTGTAACATCCATCCATCCATTTTCCAAACCGCTTATCCTACTGGGTCGCAGGGGGTCCGGAGCCCATCCCGGAAGCAATGGGCACGAGGCAGGGAACAACCCAGGATGGGGGGCCAGCCCATCGCAGGGCACACTCATACACCATTCACTCACACAAGCACACCTATGGGCAATTTAGCAACTCCAATTAGCCTCAGCATGTTTTTGGACTGTGGGGGGAAACCGGAGTACCCGGAGGAAACCCCACGACGACATGGGGAGAACATGCAAACTCCACACACATGTGACCCAGGCGGAGACTCGAACCTGGGTCCCAGAGGTGTGAGGCAACAGTGCTAACCACTGCACCACCATGCCGCCCCCCCATAAATTCATTTTTCCATTTTTATTTTCAATAATATTGATGTTAACTCAGCATCTTATTTTCAATGTTGAAAAAGTCACTTTATATCAAGGTTTCGCCACCATTATTTTTTCAATATTGAAAAAATGACCAAAAATCAATTCAGTTTCAATGCTGATAATTTAACACTGACCATAATTCAATGCATTTAACTATACTTCAACGCTGAAACAATAATATGATGCTATCTGGGCTATGAATAATTATTTCAATTTATATACAGATTCCAAGCCCATATAGGTGATACACAGGTACGTAATGGGCGTCTTATGTCTGAGGTAGCCAGCTACTGTGTTTGATAACCCACCATCATAATAATAGTTTCCTTGCACTAGTATAAACCAATTGATCCCTCTTGCAAGAGCTGGATACCTGTGGTATGAAACTGAATAAAATGTATCGTACCAGTCTTGGGGAAAACCAGTGAGAATCCACTGTGAAACAGCACTGCGCAAATTCTCATGTGTTCCTAATGACAAGGGCAAGACTGGTAATCAAATTAGCCTCTCAGCAGGAGTGTTAGTGTAAAAGCAGGGCTTATTGACACAGATAATAAAGCTTGTTAGAATGCGTAACATAATTATTTAGCTGGGCCCAGAAGAGGTGAGAGCTCCCCTAGTGGCTACAGGAGTGCATTTTCCCCAAAGCAGGTATAATGGATGGTGGTCTTATTGCTTTTAGACCACAACTTGGGATAGAAGAACAAATCAAATTATTTTCCTCATTTAATATTCAGATTTTAATTGGGCTTAAATTTTAGAGCACAGTGTGTTCTAGGATGGTACGTTATGGATATTAGTCTCTACCACATTCTAACGCTATAAATCCGGACCTTTTCCTATGTTTGATTTGGTGGCTGCCAGGCGTTCTGAGTAGTATAGTGACTATGGTAGGCGTGTGATTCCCTAAGGAATTTTTTGTTCTGTTCTGTGTGGCAAATACATATAATGCTGACATTTTTCCTGGAAGATTTGGGATTTTTCATCCCGTGCCTTAAGGTATTTCTCTCCAGCTCTAGGGAGTCTCCCCCGAAAACACCAGTCACTCACTAGCCTTACACTTATGCTTGCTGACTTATTCAACACCATGAAGGATTAACAGAAAAACAGAAACCTATTAAAAGGCTGCACCATATCATGATATGCAAATAAACATCCAGCATCATTGTTTCACAGGGAAGTACATTATTTATTGATAATTATAACCCTAACCCTTACTTCTCAGCTTGACAAACATAAGGTGCGGTGTGTGAACATGTGAACTGGTTGAAATGCAAGTGTCTCACAGTCAATGCATAAGACTTGAGAGCCCTGACTTTACTTATATAGCCCACAACATGTTTATGATTCATAAATAAATCTGGCCAGTAAATCGGTCTTTCATTTTCCACAGAATAAAAAAAACGATAATGTTATCCCGCTGATAATTACAAGCGCGTTTCACCCCCGGCACTGGCTGGAGACACAGGCAAAAGGCATACAATCTTATTGAGGTACAAAAATTATTCCATCTACTCTGCACTTCTGCATAACTTCCATCATAGTGCCAGTTTTTGCGGTCAGCAAGTTTATTACTGTAAGCGCCTCCATAGTAGTGCCTCTGAGGAACTGAAACCAGACTTCCGATGGTGTCTCTCACATGCACATCATACATATATATATATATATACACTCACTCTTTCCGGGTCATTCACATGATTTGTGGTCAGCCACTATATGGGAGGCATTTTCAGGCATAAATTAAGGGCATATTTACAAGTCGCACTAGTGTACCTATGTAAACGGTCACTGCATTGTGTTTTGGGGTGTTATCAGGTGTGTGTGGGGTGCAGGAGGAAGGGATATTACAGACGCCGTTGTCGTTCCCGGATTTTATTGAACCTGTTGGGAACAATAAGGAAAGGGGTAAACTTCATATGCTCTGGCCCTCTCGCTCTCTCTGCACAAAGTAAAACAATGTATATACTTATGTGTTTTCTATCCCCTGCTTATGATGAATAATAATTGATTTACTAACTCGGGGGACCCTGCCACTAGATCCTCACCTCTTCCCATGTGTGCAATACACCAAAGGGAAGAGGAAATGAGGTCGGGACCCTTATAAAGGGGAAAAGACAGAGGGAGGGGCGATGCAGGACAAAAGCATCATGGGAAAGTTTAAAGGATATTGTACCCATCAGGTTAGACAGAAGAAGGAAAACAGAATCTTGTATAATTATAAGTTAAAAGTAAAATAACAACCTGTTACACGTCACCTACACTTCAGACTTCATCCTCAAAATCAAAGCAGTATTAACACAAGCAACATGTTCCATCTCTTAAATCCAATCTAACATTTAAAAATAAAGTCTGTTTCAACTGGACTTTTATCTAAGAAAAACAAACATTTTATGTTCGAGTTGTTATGAAACTACTGAAACAAATAATTGGCTATACTGCAGTTCCGCTGTCTTGTTTGGCACCCTAAATTATGTCCTGCATTCTGTGGAAACAAATGAAGGCTGAGGAATGTTACGTAACACAGCTAGAATGCAAAAACTCTATCTGGTGTAATTCAGTGCATAAAACCAATGGTCTTAAGTGTGGTGTCTTCTTCGTAACACTCCCTGACTTTTGTATCCATGACCATGAGATAGGGTGGGCTGCTTTTCTTCCTTCCTTTGACTAGTATTCCTCCCTTTCCTCCCAGCCTTGGTTGGTGGGTCAGGCAGCATCACCTTCTTTTAATAGACCCAGGTGTCATTTATCTTGAAATTAGGTTCAAGTGCAGAAAATGATCTAGTCTTAGACAATCTCTGAATTACAGAGAAATCTAATTTATTCTGAAACTGTGAGAAATTGTTCATCTGTATTTTGCTGCATTGCTAATTGTTGATGTGTGTGCCCTCCTTGTGCAGTAAAGGGGAGATCACATGCAGAGCTGGTTTTCTGTAGTTTCTTAGCCTGAATTAAAATAAAATATTCTCTTCATATAGGAACCAAGTCTCTGGCTGGAAATTTCTACAAAAGGTCCATCTTCTTTTGCCGTATCAACACTTAAATGAGAAAAGCAGACAGGGACAGTATAGGTGACAGCAGTGACTGTCCTTCCATGCCATCCAAATGTCCAAGGGGTATGACCAGAGTACACATGTACAAAAAATTATATATCAAAAGCAAGTACCTTTGTTGAAACGTGAAGGTAATCGTTTACAACATAACAATTCCATCCTAAAAAAAAGAATTTGTCTGTGTATTGCCTAGGAACTGCTACAATGTTAAAATGGTAAATCCCAACCAACCAGAGCAAGAACTGACACGTTATTTAAGAACTGAAAGAAGGAGAAAATTGAAAACTTTCTTCGTGGGATCAATAACATATATGTTTTGTTTCCCACGGTCCTGTTACTAATTCAAATCTTAAATCCTGTACTTTGATATTTTGGGCTGAATGTAATGACAGCAAATGTAACAGCTGCCTCAATGCAGGTGAAGGCAGCCCAGAGGGTCCAAGAGGTCAGTGGTCAATTACTGCATAGGGATCAAATCTGCAATCAGAAAATTACTGCATACATGCCTTTATATTACGGTCAAGCGGAGAGTCAGAGCAGTTTCCATAGAAACAACGTAAACAAACTTTACCGTTTGAAGCACAACAAACTCTGAGTGAAAATGGCGCAGAGGTGAGTAGCTTGTTAGCTCTCCAAAATGTCTTTGAATTCTTCAACTGATGTTGTGCTACTTCGATTATTTAGCCTTTTATACTATAATGACATATAGTAAATGTCTATAATACAATAAAAAACATTACATATTTTTTTAATATTACATATTTTTTAACGTCATTTAAAGTGCAGTGGTTTTTATTGCTACTGTGGTTGCTAATATTTAAATAATGACAGACTATTTGGTTAGTAAATTCATCTCAAACATGCTAGTTTAGTAGGGCTTCCCAACCTTTCGATGTCCGCGGATCGGTTTCCGTCGTAGAAAAGTGTCACGGATGGGTAAGACGGCGGTATAATTTGGGGGTTCCCACGCCGAGCGGCGGGAGATTGACGGTGTATACGGACATGCGGGGCTAATGGCGTATTTCCGTACATCAATACGGGCAGCTTTCTTTCCAAAACGGCGCGATCCCCTAATAAACGGGACGGCTGGCTCCTCTACCCCCGGTTGTCTGCCGCCCGGTGCAATACTCCGCGCGGACGGTACCGGAACACCGACCGGAAGTTGGGACCCCCTACTGTACAGGGTGGTAGGTAAATTGTTAAAAAAAATTTGGGCCATTACTTTCGGAGTAGGCTAGATGCTTCTAAGTTTATCATTACATCTATTTACATTGTTACACAGGATTAACACTTTCAAATATTCTTAGCTTGGTTAGTGTTAACTCAGTTCTTGGTAGTATTCATCTGGGTATTCATTTGATGTGGAGCACAGTTGTTTCGTATTTGATTCTAGTTATAATTTGGTGACATTACTGTTTAATATGCTATTGCACTTACAGTATCGTGCATTTTACAGTCGATTTTTTTTGCAATCTTGCTCGCTGTTTCTTTTATTCTATGTGACCCCTGTAATTATTTATTATAATAATTATAACAATTGTATTTTCTGTATGGTTGAAGAATTTCCAGCTCTTTATTTATTTTATTATCTCTCTTAAGTGCTGGTTAATCTCTCGTTTATTCCCCAGAGAGCGAATTGAGAGAGCTGATCGATGGACCAACACCCAACACTGGGAAGCCTGGAACCTGTGGGATGAAGTGATCAACTGGGGAGAAGGTGTGGAGGAGTTCTCACCAGTGACACTCCCCACTGTCCAGGCTGGGGGGGTTAAGGGGGGATTGGGGGGGTCTACTGATTTGGGTAAGGGAGGGGAGAGTGTGGGAAAGGATGGACTGCTAGCCAGCACTAGTATTTCATCTCAAAGTCTTCAGAGTAATTACGGCCTTTCATCTGAAGACTGGGAAATTTATAAAACTTGCTACCTTAACAAAAAAAAGAAAGTCAGGAAGGACCGGACAAGCCGGGGGGAGGGTGAGGTAAGGGGGCAGAGTAGTGAGGAATATGTGGAGGTACCAGAGTGGGGAACATTTGAGGGGAAGGCCTCCAGGGTTGTGATGGAGGGGACAGAGGCTGGTATTAGTATGATGGATATGCTAAATGGAGGTGAGGAGAATGGATGTGAGGTGGGAGTGAATGTGGAGGAGGTTAAGGAGGGAGAAGTACAGGGAATGCTGTGGAATATGTGGTGTCACAAGTAGGCAGAACTTGGCTAGAACCCATCCAGGAGGAAGACCTTGAGGAAGATGAAGAAACAGATGAGGAGCTTCAGGAAGCAGAAGACACTGATGCTGCCACAGTGGACAGTTGGCAGTGCATGGCAGCATATGTAGCCAGAATATGGCTGCAGACTTTACAGGAAGATGGACCTGAGGAAAATGAAGAAGCTGATGTGGTATTCCAGCAGGCAGAAGATGCTGATGCTACCACACTGGTCAGGTTTCAGTGTATGGTGGCATCTGAAGACAGATCACAGCTACTGACTATACCAGAAGAAGGACCTGAGGAAGAGGACGAGACTGAAGTGATGAAGACAGATAAAACAAAAGAAGATGCCGATGCTGCCGAGAAGATCTACAGTGAAGAAGAAGTATCATTCCATGTGAATGCCGAAGATCTTTCTGAAGATGATACTGAGAAGAGCCACAAGAAGAAGAAGATGAAGTGGTGCTTCTTCTGCTGTCCCCTGCCCTTCAGAAGAAGTAGCAAGAGGCAGTAAATATAAGGTTGTGAATTCAGGTTTACAAATGACTTAAAGCAGTAATATAACTGCATTATTGACACCTTCACAATGCACTTGCAAAAAAAGCATAACACATTATAGCCTTGTTTATTATGGATTAATGGCCGATATAATGTATTATGAAGATATTTATTGTGTATATATAGATCAGAGCATTCATAATGCATTATCAGCATAGCTATGTGTTATGCCTTTGTATAAGTATTTACAGCCGTGTTTTTTATACTTTTATAAATGATTTATAAGGCATTAATTGGGTATGTATAATGCAGTTATATGACTGCTTTAAGTAAAGTTAAGTAAAGTGTTTATTTTCTTTTTCTTAGAATACCCGTGTTAGAGCCCTGCATTGGGACTGGGATCCCGCGGGACCCAACGGAAAGAGATACTGTTTAAGTGTTAATGTAGCTATAAGATACGATAGGATAAGATATGCTAAGTTAAAATATAAGATAGGCTAAGACGAAATATATTAATATAAGCTAAGTTGAAATATAATAAGATAAGATAGGTTAAGTTATATGATAAGATAGGCTAAGTTAAAATATAATAAGATAGGTTAAGTTAAGATATAAGATGGGTTAAGTTAACATATGATAAGGTAGGCTATGTTAAGATAAGAGATTTGCAATAAAACATATTTACTTTTCAAACTGTGTCTTTGTCATCTTTTCAGTGTTGTGTCTGTCTTTGTTTGATAATTTTGAATTGTTAATTTATATCTGAGACTCTCCTAAATGTCAATAAGCAGAGACGGAGGAATGGGAGGAAGGTACAGTTAAGTATAAATGATAAAGTATCAAAATCACAGTGTTGCCTTATTTTGACGCAGAGAAAGTAATTTCAGTGTTACTACCACATATGAGTTAACGGCTGCAAATGTTGGTGTTAGAAGTGCCGGTAAATAATGCGGCGTAAGTTTAACTCCGGTGTGTTTCTGAAAAACACGCAGCCTTCTGCCTGCTGTCATTCGTCGCACGTGTAGGAGGCTATTCTGGTAAGTAACAGGTAAAGTTGTCATTTAACGTAATGCTAACGTGCATTACCAGTTAGTAAGTGTTTTACTATATCACACACCTTACGTCCTTTATAGTTTTAGCCCGGTGCACTCTGTATCCATGCTAACTAGCTAGCTAATGTTAACATGACGGCCAGTATTCCGCAGGGGGGTTTGCGGAGGTGTTGGTTGCAAATGCAAACGATCCCTTCATGTTCATGCGTTGTGTCCTAATGTGTAAATAAAAGATAACTATCAAATTCAATGTTCATGTCCTATTATACTAGATAAGACTGTAAAATAGTTTGCCCTGCATATGGATGCCATGTAGTCAGAGTATGATCAAGACAGGGTGTGAGTGTGGAAAAAAGACAAATGTAACAGTATTTGAGGGAAGAGTGTGAAGGAGGGAAATGTAGGGAGAAGGAGGTTCCTAGGAGCTCTGAGATGTGTTTAGCTGTAATAAATCTGAAATATAGCTATATGACATAGTTTTTGATAAAACCAGCATTTATTTTTTAGGTTTGTCGAGCTCCGTCAAAACAATTAGAACGAGTTCATTATGTAACTGGAACCCCTCTCACATGTAAACACAGTGACACACTACAGCATTGGTTTGTTGTCTGAGGCTATGATACTGACCACAAACACATTCTCAAATTTCACTGCACCAATCATAGCATATGCAGGCAGAAAAATGATCGCAAAAAACATTCAGCATTAGACTCAAAAACCGTCTGTAATGTCTGTGTTTATCCAGTGGACCATAAATTAAAATAAGCTTTCCTATTTCAGTTTCTTTTAGATGTTATAAAGTAATAAATAAACAATCATAATAATTAAACCATGTATTACTGACTATCGGACAACTTCAACAAGTTACCACATGGATGCAAAATCAAAGATATTCATTTGCGCCTGGCACTAACCATGTATTCACTTCCCAGAAGAGGTGAGAGCTCCCCTAGTGGCTACAGGAGTGCATTTTCCCCAAAGCAGGTATAATGGATGGTGGTCTTATTGCTTTTAGACCACAACTTGGGATAGAAGAACAAATCAAATTATTTTCCTCATTTAATATTCAGATTTTAATTGGGCTTAAATTTTAGAGCACAGTGTGTTCTAGGATGGTACGTTATGGATATTAGTCTCTACCACATTCTAACGCTATAAATCCGGACCTTTTCCTATGTTTGATTTGGTGGCTGCCAGGCGTTCTGAGTAGTATAGTGACTATGGTAGGCGTGTGATTCCCTAAGGAATTTTTTGTTCTGTTCTGTGTGGCAAATACATATAATGCTGACATTTTTCCTGGAAGATTTGGGATTTTTCATCCCGTGCCTTAAGGTATTTCTCTCCAGCTCTAGGGAGTCTCCCCCGAAAACACCAGTCACTCACTAGCCTTACACTTATGCTTGCTGACTTATTCAACACCATGAAGGATTAACAGAAAAACAGAAACCTATTAAAAGGCTGCACCATATCATGATATGCAAATAAACATCCAGCATCATTGTTTCACAGGGAAGTACATTATTTATTGATAATTATAACCCTAACCCTTACTTCTCAGCTTGACTATATTGAAGTATGAAGCGGTGTGTGAACATGTGAACTGGTTGAAATGCAAGTATTAAGACCCCTTGTCATTCATAGTATTATATACTTCTTAATTTTACAAAGACTTTTTTCCTATCATATTTTTTAGTTTTTGAAGTTGATAATCTGGAAAACTGCTGCCTGGGATATACTATCCATTCTTGACTCTTGGAATAGGAATTGAAGTCGAATCAAACAGCCTTACAGCACCCTCTTTAGGTTCCATACAGTAATATGGAAAACAGAACAATTACTAACTGAACGCAACATCCCCCCTTTACTTCCTGCAGCAGCACTGTATTCTATTAAAGACACGCCTTACCTGTAACATTTCTTCCTATAAGGTCATTACACCCCAGACAAAATAGAATGTAAGTTCAACAAAAAACATTGTGCTTGTGCCTTCCTGTAACTGCACAACCTTTTCACTATGAACTGCCTGTTTTGCTTCCAACAGAAATCAATTACAATTAGAAATGTTCCATTCACTGAGGACCACAGTAAGAGGATCTACGAACAACTGTTATATATTTTATACTGAATCTATCTTTTCCTTTAAGGTATCTCTTTCTAACCAGAAAATCACGGTCAGAACATGCATTTCATTTCTTTGTTTAATTCTGTGAAGTTCCATAGTCCTTGAGCCGATGATGGTTTGTGTGCCCTGGCTGCACAGCTTCCAGTTCCTTAGGCCATTCCAAGCTCAACTGTTCCTTCAGGACCAGTCTTTGGCAGGGCTGGAAATTTGGGAAGTCCACTGGGTACTGAGGCCAAATGGGCAGCATGCCATGCTTTCCCGTCAGCCAGGATGGGTCTCGATGGGTGCAGAGAATTTCTGATGCCCTTTTTGCACATGCGCTGGTTTCCACAGCCGCACTCTGTGCCCTTCTCTGAATGAGGGAGTGCGAGCTCCCTGTCTTGCATCACAGTACTGTTTCATGCGAGATTGGCAAAGAAACACCCAGCAATGCACTTTATTATCATGTCACTTAATTATCACTTATGCCCCTTCAGTAGCAGGCCAAGTACAAACACTACACAAGCAGAGTATTCTGTGGGGAAAAATTTATGTCCTCAACTGCTGAGAGCAGCGTGCTCTGTGCTCATTACATAGTCAAGATGTTATGCTGCCTCTGAGGATAACTGTTTGTTTAGGAGTAGAATAATTCAGAATAATTCAGAAGATGGATACAGATTTTCTCTTTTTAAACAAGACACTGGCTCACTCATAATTGTCCAGTAAGAGGTAAGGAGCATTCCTATTGAACAATCATGACTTCTAGCTTAAGTTAACTCCGCTAACTGAGAAATCCTGCTTAGTGGAACACCTCCCTGGTCAGAAGAGAACAACTACAGCAACCAAGAGTCACTACCTGGCTTCTGGTTATTCTGCATTAGCTCACAGCTCAGACTGGGAGTCATTTCATAATGAATTGACTCCTCAAGTCCAAGCCTTGCAGTGGACTGCAAAGCATCCAGGGACACTGCGCAGCACGTTAAAGGACAGCTCTTATGGAGTGACCACTAAACGTAAAAGTGGAAAAATAAATCATTTAAAAAATGTTAAATGAATAGTTAAGGAAGATGTAGCATTTGATTATGTCCATGCATTTTATAATATATTCAGTACAGGATCATAGGGGAGTCACAATAGGACATACTGTAAGGAAGTGGAATATTCTGCTAAGAAGGTCAGACACAGACACACACAGGCACAAGGAAACAAGCAGCAGAACATGCATATGACATGCAGAGCTCAGCCATGATGTTAAGAGCACGACACCCTGAGCCAACAAGCCTGTAGGACCTAAGCCAGCAAAATAGTCTAATTTTCTTTCATGCGTACTTTGACACAGACATCAGCTTAATACAATGCATAAGGCTCACAAGTTGAAACTTCAAGAATAGGCACAGAAAATTCTTAAACAAAGAAAAGACATCACCTTAAAACCAGCTTGGAAGGTGATGAAATTGTAACCTGGCTGTCTTCATCGCCTGATTTAATCCCCATCATTAACTATGGGGCCTTAATGTAGCATAAGATTAACCACGATCACAAACATTACACTTCTCAGAGCGGCATCTAGGAGGTTGTGAGTGAGTGTGTGTGTGTGTGTGTGTGAACTGATACCAGGCTCATGATGGTCATTGACAAGAAAGGGCATTAAACTTGGCAAAAGGGACCGTAAAGAATGGCAGATTGTTTTTCTCTATATAAATTCAATAACTAACTAAGTCTGCTTTTATTATTGTTTCTCTTAATACGAGAAAGAGAAAAATCCATCAGTTTCTTTTGTTTTCGTTTGTGACTAATTTTCTCTAAAAAAGAATTTACTTTTAGCAAGACAAAACTTCTGAATTCATTTTCTCAGTCTGTATAAGAATTAAAGAAGTCTTATTTGTTGCATTTCGTTAATATTTGAAAGTGATTTTATTACAGTGAATCTCATGACATCATTCTTTTGTTATCCCTAAAGTTAACAGGAACGTTTGTAGCTCCAAAAAGCAGTGCATAATTCGACTGACGATCGCCACGTACTACGGACTAAAAGTTTGGCCCCTTATCCTTTGCAAAAGTTTCACTGCAGCTTTTTTTCCTCATTAACGTCAAAGCTGTGAAGAACTGAGAAAGTTCTTTTTTGAAGATAAAAAAAAGTTTGGAGGAGTTTTGAAGAATCTTGTTGTCATGTTCAAAGCCGGACGGAACGGCGATCGTGCGAGGCGAACGGGCAGGAAGCAGGCGGACAGGCGGAAGTCAGGGTAAACCAGGGATTTAATAAATAAACAGGGAGCAGGAGACATGAAACGCTAACTAACATCAATGACAGACAATGGACTCAGGTAAGACACGGACTGAAATACACAGGACTGAGCAAATTAACTAGACACAGCTGGGTACAATCGGGAGAAAACACGTGGGTAATCAGGGGGCGTGGCACACAGGAGGAGTGGACGAGCCGGGCATGACACTTGTTTTATGAATATAGATTTTCCCAACAATATAATTTTATTGAGTAAAAGATAAAGCGTATCATCATTTAGGACAACACCAAAGATAATATCATTACAAGTAAAGGAAGTCAAAAAATGAAATTTTGTACTTGTTGAGAAGCAACAAGAGAAGAACAAGTGGTCCAAAGTTTCTATGTCATTATTTTAAAAGGTGCAAGTATTATTATCAAAGTTAAACTTAGCATGAAGAAATTAATTACAGGTATATATAGCATTGAATACTTTAAAGTGTAACTCTGACTTTGGGGGGTATTGGATAATAAATATATTTAGTGCAAATGTGTTTACTGGTTGATTTGAATTTTTATTGGAAAGGTGACGAAATAGTTCATAAGCAACGTCTAATAATATTATGTCTAATAATTTCATTTAGGAATTTACCCTACTTATAAAATAATACCATTGTATTGGAGAGGAGGGAGGCTATGAAATAGGAGAAGGGGAGAATTGTTTAAAAGGTTCCTGACCAACATTAAATGTGCAGCTGGAATAGATTTTAGAACAATATCAAACTCTTTTTTAATAAACTGTATTATGTTTTAAACAAAAGTTTTCAAAAAACAGAACATTTCCTGTGATGTCCAATAGATGCAAAGCTGACCAGATGTTCTTCTCTACCCAACGTTCATGGTACGGGGACTGATTTCTGTGGGTAATATATCTATTATTCCAAATAGGTACCAAGTTTGGACTGAAAAATAATAAGAGCATAAGAAATTTACAAACGAGAGGAGGCCATTCAGCTCATCAAGCACGTTTGGGGAGAACTTAACTAATAGCTCAGAATTTTTTAAATCTTATCTAGCTCTGATTTAAAGGAACCCAGGGTTTTAGCTTGCACTACATGAACAGGAAGACTGTTCCATACTCTAACTACACGCTGTGTAAAAGTGTTTTCTCAAGTTCAGTTTAAAATGTTCTCCCACTAATTTCCACCTATGGCCATGAGTATTTAAACTAATATTGAAGCAGCCATTTGGCTGAAGAGCATCTCGACCTGTTAGAACCTTGCAGGCTCATGATGGTCATTGACAAGAAAGGGCATTAAACTTGGCAAAAGTGACCGTAAAGAATGGCAGATAGTTTGTTATTCTTTATATAAATTCAATAACTAAGTCTGCTTTTATTATTGTTTCACTTGATAGGAAAGAGAGAAAAATCCATCAGTTTCTTTTGTTTTCGTTTGTGACTAATTTTCTCTAAAAATGAACTTACTTTTAGCAAAACAAAACTTCTGAATTCATTTTCCCAGTCTGTCAGTTTGCACGCACACACACACACACACACACACACACACACACACACACACACACACACATAGATATATATACATACATGTATATATATATAATCAGGAGTGGTACTTTCACCACGAAATGTCACTCATGTGCACTGTCTTCGCGTAGTGAACCAGTTTTCAATACAATGGTTAAAAAGGCTCAAACCTTCAGTGCCTCGTTGTGCCATCTCTACCAGTGTTTTTTGCAACAGGGAAAATACAACTTGTATACTGGCCTTAGAAGCACAACTTCAAAGAATAGCTGCCATGCTTCTGTCTAGCATGGCAGAGGGAGTAAAACGGTATGGGACTGCTTTGGTGCTGGTAAGGTGGGTGATTTACACAGAGTACAAGGTGCAATGAACCAGCAAGGTTACCGCTCTGTTTTACAACTCATGCCACTCCCTGTGGTCAGCACTTCTATCAAGCAGCAAGGCTGATTCAAAGCACACTGGTGAAAGATGAGGAATCCAGAGAACTGTCCTGCTTGACTGGCCTACAGAATCATCACATCTCCAGCCTATCAAGCTCATGTGAGACCAGCTTCACCATGAGGTCAGAGAAAATACCAAGCCAGTCCCACCTCTGGGAATAGCAGGATTGAAATTTCCCCTAATATTGTCATAAACGGACAGCTCTAATGGCAAAGGACTGCAAAGCTGTAATTGCTGCAAATATAGTTTTCATACAGTTTGATTAATTGAAAATGAAGATGAAACTTATTGCAATATTTATTATATCACAAAGCAGAAGGCAGCTGGGAAAAGTAAAAAAAGAATCACCCCAGATGGGACTTAAAACCACGATATCCAGCTCAGAAAGTCAGGGCCGTGGGAATTTGGCCAGTGGGGCAACCGGCAGACCTGAGCTTATGACCAGGACACTTGACTCACAATGGAAGCTCAGAAAATTATAAGCAAGCCTGCAAAAGTGACATGAATGGATCTGTGGTAAAATGCATCTTGGGGCCGAGACATTATCACTCACAGTTCAGGAGAAGATGACATCCATCCATGGATCTCGGTCAAATGCGCTCATTGAGTTTCCGCTATGCCTTTATCATTCAATGTTTGTACTTAGCTATAGAGTGGCAGGAACACAAATGAATGGGGAGTTTAAAAAAAAAAAAACATTTGCATTACAGCAATACGTCACACATGACTATGTAAGGGAATAGTCATCATTCCATGGTATAAATACCAAAGCAATTCAGTACAAAGTGCACTGACATGATTCATATGATTCCTGGTTTATTTGGAAAATTTAGGTCCACCATCAGCTAGGTGTTATATTTATGATGCACATTGATGACACCATTTGGCTGACACAATATCAGACTGAACTTATTTTATAATTTTAAAGGTTTAAATATGGTTCTGGGTGTTGGACATCCTGTCAGCCTTCCCCCCAAGAGAGAGTAAATGACTGCAGGGCATTACAAAGGTCCAGAATGGATTTTTCATTTACAGGTGTCTTCTTTGCCTCTCGTGACCAGTATCTCACTCCGGACCAGTGGTGGATCTCGTACTCAGCCACAGAGAATGGGTCCTCCCGCCCAGTGGATCTCCTCATCCCCTCAGCCACTGATTCCCTCCAAACTGATGGGGTAACTATGGTTGGCAGAAGTGGGGTTTGTTGTTCACTGTCATCCGTATTTACGTATCCTCACTGTTAGGCCTCTGCACACCCATTTCTTTTGCTGACCTGTTGCACAGAAACATTTCTCTTTATAGTAAACATGATTATAGAAATTATTTCAATGTTGCTCAGTCAGTGAGAATCATTTACATAGTGTTACATAGTTTGTGGTTTCAATTAATATCAGACTGACTCCAACTCAGAAATACATATGTTTGAATTCTGACTTCTGATTAAAGTCTGACTTTTTCTTTTTATTCTGATAATATTCCTTCACCGCCCCAGCATCCATGTCTCCATTACTGGTGCCAGCCTGGTTGGAGGAAGGTGTTTTAGGTGAAGATCCTTCATCTCCCCATTCGATCACCTCATCCCATTTATCCCAGGCTGCCCAGTACTCGTCATCAGCCCAGCTCACGGCTTTTTCCATTCGCCTAGTGCTGAGAGGAGAAACAGCTTTCTGTCAGACAGGTTATATGACAGCACACCAGACAACAGTAAAAACTTCTTAAAGACCAAATACATAAGCTGGTTCAGTCAAGTATTTATATTAAATAACAAAACATGGTACTATTACCCAAGCATTATCAAAGTAGATGCCCATCATCAAACGCCTCCCCCGGTCATACAGTATCACCCAGCAAATGTTATCCACTTAATGCCAACAAAGGGTAGGGTGAGTGCACTTGACCTTCTGAACATGGTAACTGGTATTTGTTGCATCCATCCATCCATCCTACTGGGTCGCGGGGGGTCCGGAGCCTATCCCGGATGCAATGGGCACGAGGCAGGGAACAACCCAGGATGGGGGGCCAGCCCATCGCAGGGATCAAAGCATCAGATAAATGTAAAAGCATTAATAAGATATTCCTACAGAGCAATTTCTAATAGACATGGCAGTGCCCTAACATCTCATGTAATAAACCCTTTGGCATCATCTGCTGCCTTATTCAGCCTAAACCAATAGTCCAGAGGATCCTCCCTAGCATCTGACTTGGTTGAACAAAAATCTGCTGGAGGCATCCCAGAATGCACAGTCAAATAAGAATGCTGCTTCAGGACACTAAGGACTGCATCCACATCTCCAGTGGCAGTGACAGTATCATTACTATGCAGCCATGCTCTGACCACATCTCTGGCACATCCCATCAGTCTGCTTGTGCCTGCAGTAGGGATGGGTGAACCTAAGCATTCAGAGGTTTCCCCAGCAGATAGACTATTTGGCATCTTAGAGAGGGCACTGAGGTAGAGATTGGTAAACAACTTCACAATATTATTCTTAACCTGCCAGATCTGGATTATCCCCTCTGTCAGAAATCTTGCAGGCAGAGCCCACTTGAAGCAGAGCCGAGAGGTAGGGCTACATAAAAACAAGTGGGAACAAGTGCGAGACCGGTATGTTAGAGCCCGGAAAATGTTAGTTGTGAAACGAAGCGGTGATCCTGCTGACCTGATGTTTTGCCTAGCAATTATCCACCGTCTGGACTGGATGAAGTGTCACCTCAACCACAAAACTACTGAAACTAATTTCCCTAGAATTGACACGGTAAGTGTTTTTTTTACTTATTGTTTGGAATAACATCCATCCATCCATCCATCGATTTTCCAAACCGCTTATCCTACTGGGTTGCGGGGGGTCCGCAGCCTATCCCAGAAGCAATGGGCATGAGGCAGGGAGCAACCCAGGATGGGGGGCCAGCCCATCGCAGGGCACACTCACACACCACTCACACAATTTAGCAACTCCAATTAGCCTCAGCATGTTTTTGGACTGTGGGGGGAAACCAGAGTACCCGGAGGAAACCCCACGACGACATGGGGAGAACATGCAAACTCCACACACATGTGACCCAGGCAGAGACTCGAACCCGGGTCCCAGTGGTGCGAGGCAACAGTGCCAACGACATGGGGAGAACATGCAAACTCCACACCTGATGAACCGGTGATGCCATTCTAAACTCCTGCACCACCATGCCACCCCAGATTTTAACTTGATTTATTTAAAATATTTCCTAGAATTGCGTATACTAAATTCAACCCAAAAAAGCGAGTGCAAATTATTACATCATTTAATTTGAGTAAATTCTACAGTTTATTTATTTGCAGTTTACGTACTGAATTACAGTGCATTGCAGCATTTTATCGGCAAGGTTCTCATAAATATTGCCCTACTTTCTACAGTATTGTACTATTTTACTGATAAACAGTGTTACTGTGATAATTTCACTGTTTATTACAGCAGGGGTGCAGATTGAACCCACAACCCTGGAGGTGTGAGGCTACAGTAGGAGCAATGGGCCACTATTGATACTGTGAGAAATGATGTATTTTTAATCATACACTATAACTGATGTGCCGCTACATTGCTTGTGTATGCTCTGCACCTTGCCTTTCTCCCTTACTTGTCTTTCTTGTTCTCCACACCTTGTGAGCTTCAACATGAGCTGATTGATTGTTTTCTCCTGGAAAATCACTAGAATGTGTCCTTGGCTTTGGAAGCTAAGAACACCTTATTTTCAGGGAGAGTCCTGTAATATTTATTTTAATAAATTATTTTTATTGATAAACCTTCATACTGATAATCCTCTTTTAGTGGTCCTAAAAAAACATTTCACGATTCAGTAACCCTACTTGTTCAATAGATGGCAGTGTCCATGGACGTGCTATGGAAATTGCCGGTAAAATATAAAGCTCGTTTTCCACTTTAAACGTTTGTCTGACTGAAATGACCACATGTTGTACATATGTTATTGTACTATACGTCTAACCTTCAGCGTTATATACCACACCTACCTCAGTTATCTGCAGCAATAAAATATGGATGTGTAATTGGACAGCTGCAAGTTAAGTTGTAGAATCGATTATTTTTCTAAATGTTTATCTGTCTGATTTTACAGTAAAGTATGCATGGACGCATGGTACAATAAGGTGTGAATAAGTTGAAAATATACATGAAATATTATAAAATAATAAATATGTGTAAACATTTACGGCTCCCTGGAAATGATCAGTTATCATGATAGTACAAATAAGCAGTTATCCAGACATCCCAAGTCTCCCGCATATTGACAGCGGCTCCCTGATGCCCCTAAATTAAAAAAAAAATATCCTGGAAACTAGAGCAAGCAAACAAGAGCATGCACGCGAGACAGTAGCACACACGAATGAGCAAGTAAATGAGCTAGGAATGAGCGAGAGAGAGAGGGATAGAGAGAAAGAGAGAACGTGGATCCCTATATGTGTGACTCTTCATGTAGCCAGTGCTAGATTGTAAACCTGATTGGTTTACTTAGCCATATAAGCCAATCATATTTCAGTGCGGGCGGGCCTTTATTTAACTCCCAGAGAACCGAAGGTATTGGTTCCATGGAGCGTCACGGCGGAGGGAGAGTGTCTCAAAAAACGAAAATATAAAATGCATTTCACCACAGACTACACAAAAACGTGCCCTTGTTTAATAAGGATGAAAAATAATGACAATGTTACGCGCTGAACTGTTTGCAACAGTGATTTCAGCATTGCTCATGACGGTTTAAACGACTGTAAAAGGTACGTCCAGGTGAGTTTAACAAGTGTCATTTAATTTTCTGTATTATTCAGGTAAACACTGGTTAGACACTTGGTTAGTTGTCATGAAAACACCAAACTTCCTGAAGGCTTTTGTAAAGTAGCAATGGAATATAATTAAGGAATTTACATATAGTAAAAGAATAATCTACTTATATTATTGTCAAAATAATACATAATATTGGCCGTCGTAATTCAGTGCGTTGACTAGAGAAAATTAATGAATTTTTTATTATCATATATTCATGATGAGGCAATACCGAAATTCTGTTCTGTAAAATTAAGTTTGTTGAAAGCTAAATAAATTGCTGTGCATAGGATACAGTGAAATGAGGTTGGTAAGAGCTTTTTTTTAACGTAAGTACGACTAAATCTCATTATGGCGACGCGAGTCGGTCAGACATAAACACGCGAGAGTCTGACTGCGGTCAACGACGTTGTGTGGCGCCAGCCGCAGGCGGTTGTCATGGTTACTTTGCCCCCTTCGCGCCCTTTTAGTAAGACATGTCCGGCGTTCGAGCTCCGGCAAACAAAACTAAAGCCGGATTTATTTAGATAATTTCTGCTTAAACTTTATTAAACTAATACATGTATGTTCCGTGGTAATTTTTGTACTTATCGATGTAGCTGGGTTTCGATAATTTAGAAGTTAATTGCGACTTGCTAGTTGGAAAACTGTGTTTTCGTTGGTGTACCTCTGGGTTTTTTGTGTCTGTTAATCTACTACAGAAGTTTACATCGTTTTTGATAGTGAGTCAGACATACCTGTGTATTAATATGTTTTTCGGGTTGTGTGATTTCCATACATGTATATAGTTGCCACTTGGTTTACCATAGCTTGGTGTTAACTACAGATCTGATTTGGGATTCTGAAATTGCCCTGGTGTGCAGCACATGTCACACTTCTGTGTGTCTTCACATGTCTTCTGATTACTGGTTGCATTTACAACATGCCACATTATATATAAGTCACGGTATTTTGTGTGTCAGGTATAGAGATGAATATTATTTTTTAGGATAAATTCAGTTAAACTAATTGAGAGTTAGCTGTAGTAAGCTGCCCTACACACAAACGCTGTGACCCCAGAGGTAAGCTGACATGTACCCAAACACCCTGATCGCAGAGGCAAGCTGCGGTCTACCCAAACACGCAGACCCCTCAGGTCCAGAATGACCTGGCTCACAGTCACGCAAATGTCCTAACCCCAGAGGTAGGCTGCCTTTGACCCAGCCCCCTGACCCCTGAGGTAACCTCGCTTCCACCTAAACACTCTGATCTCAGAGGCAAGCTGACATTTGCCCAAACACCCTGATCACAGAAATAAGCTGCCATCCACCTAAACGACCTACCCCCAGAGGTAAGCTGACATCCATCTAACTGCCTTGATCCTAGGCTGCCCCAGTACGTCTAGGTGGTGACAATCCATCCTACAGGGTTGACATGATGTGCTTTCCTGAAGCACACAAAGGACACCTCGGGTTTTATGTAAGTTTGCTTTCTTTTTCTGTGCTTGTGTTTTATTTGGTTTGGATTGTATTTAATGGCATGTACAGAATTTACTGAGCACTTTTTTGGTTGATCACTGTTGGCACATATTCATCAATATTAACATTATTAACATTTTATTTTATCTGTTGTGCTGTTTATTTTGTGATTGACCTATTTTATTCCTAAGGTTACTGATTTTATGTGTTTTAGGAAAGTGTATGATGCTGTTTTAGCCCGACCCTTGTGCAGAGTTTGGAAGTCTGCGGGTATGTTCCTTTTTGAACTTTTTCTTTTTGTCTTAACTTTTTATTGGCATGCATGTAAGGTAACATTTTAATTGTTTTATTGGCCATGTAATTGGATTTTAATGGTGTATAATTGTATTTGCTGGTGGAATTGCTCTTTTGCCTGTGTTAAGGGTAATAGTTCTGCAGGTAGTTCTATTTGTTAAATGTTTGATAAATAAAATTCTTATTGTACTGGGTTGGCATTGATTTGCATGGTGTTTCAGCCTTTTAGATTGTGATTTTGTGTCGGCGGGGTGCAGTCTGCGGGTATCGCTTCTCGGCCTTTTGGCTAAAATCAAGTGGATTTTACTGACTTTTTACCGGTTTTCACGGACTGTGTCGGGTTTTTTAGAGGAAGGCACGGTTAACCTAAGGCGTGACCAGCAGGTGGCTTGACCGCCGCTGCCACGGGGCGACCCGTGCCTTCCTTGGTTTTTAACGTAAGTACGACTAAATCTCATTATGGCGACGCGAGTCGGTCATAACTACTACTGTTTTTAGTAGGCTGGGGATCCCGCAGTGGCTGGTGGCTTGTCCGCCGCCCTGCTGGGCGAACTGGTGTTTTTATTTTTAGCTGGTTTTATAGTTTAGCTCTGCTCGACTCATCCCGGATTGGCGGACGGCGGACGTCGAGACCACGGCGGCGGAAGGACTCTGCTCCAGCGGCGACGTCGGTGGACCTTCCCGGATGGCAACGGCCGGCGGACCATCGAGGAAGCCCTTCAGCGGGCCGTGGCTGGTAGCAGGCGGGGGCCTGCGGAATACCGCCCGGTTCTGCTGGAGGGCTGAGGGGGAGGTGGGCACCTTCCCCGACCGGCTGGCCTTCATCCGGGAGGTGGCCTTCGAAGCACTGGGCCTTCGTATGGAAGATGTTCTTCATCCAGATGTTCTTGGAATGGCCCCTTCGAATTCTTTGAGGTCACCTTGTCCACCGATGACAGCTGCAGCAAGGTCCTGGAGCGGAGCAAGGAGGGGGCCCAGCACCCTCTCCTTAGACGGTATACCATCGAGCCTCTGTGGTGGCCCGACAAGCGGGTTATTACTGTCCACTGTTTTAACCCGCATGTTACCGCCGAGTCCGTCTGCTTGTTTTTAAAAAAAAGTATGTGGACCTCCTTCCTGGCCACAGGGACATCCGGGATGAGCTGGGGATCTGGACTGGCCGACGCCAGTTCCAGGCCCGCCTGCGCCCGGACGCTAATGGGGCAGGCGGTTTTAGCCACCCCCCAGCCTATTTTAACCTACAGGGAAATAAGGCATACATTTTTTATTCTGGACAGCCTCCCTTCTGCCGGCAGTGCCACAGCTTTGGACACACCCTGGAGGGATGCGCCAACCTGCGCCGCCGCAACTGCCTGGAGTCGGGGCACATGGCCAGGGATTGCAAGGGCCCCCGTCGCTGCAAACACTGTAACGGCGAGGACCATCTGGCTCGTTCCTGCCCACAGAAAAAGACTACATATGCCGACGCTCTGTCGGGTAACAGAGCAGTCGGCACGGAGAATGGTGGGGGAGCTCTAGCCCCCACGACTGGGCAGGAACAGCCGGCGACGGGGGCAGGAGGAGAAGCCCTGGTCGAGGTGGAGGAGGCCCCTTCGAGTGCGACACCAATGCAGGAGGGGTCTCCGAACAAGGTGGAGCAGCTCGCCCTGGCTCTCGTTGGAGGGTAGACAGGATGCCAGCTCAGGCCATTTTATTCATTCCTTTAAACTTGTGGACGGTTTTAAAACATGCAACCCCAGCATGCCGGGCTTCACCTGGCATAATAGTCGCGGAGCCAGCAGCCGCATCGACTACATTTTAGCTTCACCCCCCGTTGCTTTTAAAAAGGTGTCCCTCTCCCCACAGTGGCCCACTGACCATCTGGCAGTGGAGGCCACTGTCTCCATAGACGCCCTTGTATATGGGGGCGGCTATTGGAAAATGAACCTGCAGATCCTGGAGGAGAGAGATTTTAGACACCTTTTTTTAGATCACTTCTCCGAGTGGCAGAAGGACAAGCCTACCTTCCCCTCCGTGGCCGAATGGTGGGAGAGTGTGAAGGACAGCATCCGAACCTTCTCCATGCAGTACAGCAAGCAGCGCAGGATGGAGAAGTCGTTGTTAGTCTGTGATGGGGGGGTGAGAGGTGAAGGCTTAATCCAAAGTAGATTAGTGGGTCTCATTAGGAACAGTGACGACCTGCCCTGTAGAGAGGAGATGAAGAGACTGGTGGGATGGTGCAGTGACAACAGCCTGATCCTGAATGTGGAGAAGACCAAGGAGATGATCATGGACTTCAGGAGGAAACAGCCCAATCATTCAGCACTCAACAGTGCTGTGGAGTTGGTCAGCAGCGTCAGATTCCTGGGGGTGCAGATAACTGACAGTCTGGACTGGTCACCAAACAACATCACCGGTTAAACGGGCTCAGCAGCGTTTGCACTTCCTGCGCCGGATGAAGAGAGCTTTCCTCTCCCATCCTCAGCACCTTCTACGGAGGCACCATAGAGAGCGTGCTGACCAGCTGTATCTCCATCTATTTTATGTTCACTGCAGCCCACGCTGTTTGCATCTTGTCATTGTTGACTGTGTGAAAAATGTCCCTAGAGAGAGATAGAGGATACCGCTTCCATCAAATTGACAGGTTGGGTCAAAGGTCACGGGTCAAAAGTTCACTTGTGGGCGGGGCTTGGTTGTGGTGGTACGATGTGACGTCACGGGAGAGGGATTTATTTATTTATTATTATTTTAATTTATTTAATTATTCATTATTATTTATTTTAAAAATTATAATTTTATATTGAGGAGAGTGCTTACGAGTGTCGGGGTTTTTGTCGGGCGCCGCCGCCGGGGCTGAGCGGGGTGGGTTACCTGATGGAGCGTGAGCGTACGCTGTGTCTGGTGCGGTACTGTGGTAAGGTCCCCACGGCTTTGGATAATCCGCAAAGGACTCGGAGAGAGCGATGCCGGAGAGCTGAGAGCCGTGCTGCGCGAGTCTGAGAGAAACTCTGAGAGAATGAGACTACAAGATAAAAGCATATGGCACCAAATTGGAATCAGTAGTCTTTAAAAGAATAAATGGACTAGCAACTGTCTCTGGGGGAGCACCCCCGGTTAGGTACTATTAAGCACATTTTTAAAAACTTTGACAGAATAAAGTCTTAGTTATTTGAATAAATACGTTTTTCAGTAAATGTTTATTCACGCGCATGCGGACAAACACACACACCCTGGAGGTCAAACTAAAAAAAAAAAAAGTTGATACAAACTACAGTTGTATTGGACACGCACACAAAAACACAAAAGAGTTTGCTCAATCAAAAAAACAAACATATATAGTTCACGTTTTTTATTAAAATGTATAAGGATTGTTTTGTTATAGCGAAATTTTAAATTAATATGAGTGGGATATAAGTCATTTAGGCAACACGATTTGAGGAAGAACCTAAATAGTGGCTAGAAATGACCGACCAGGCAGGCAGAAGTGTGCTTTCCTTATCTCACAAGTCATGGAAGGGTGGGATGGGGGACACATAAGTGTGGGGTAGGAACTGTGGAATCAGGCAGGGGTGTAAGAATTTAGGATATAGTCTTGTTATTTTAAAGAAGGTGTACATGATTATTTAATTACATTTAATGGCAACCAGTAAGCTGCATTTAGCACCATGCTGCAAATACACATTAAAAACTTTAAAGAATGGTAATATAACTTGACCATAGTTTTTAGTTACACAAATATTTGTAAGACGTAACATGAAAGTTTTTCAAAGTGAGATGTACAGATGTTTTAAAATGTAACATGAAAGTTTTTAAAAGTAAGATGTACAAATGTTTTAAAATGTGACATGAAAGTTTTTCAAAGAAAGATGTACAAATGTTTTAAAATGTAACATGAAAGTTTTTCAAAGTAAGATGTACAAATGTACAAATTCACATAAACCGGTTAAAAAGAATTTCCCCAGGAACAGAGTGTTTGTACTGACAACCATGTGTCAGTGGCAGGCCGATTTATGCGACATGCAAGGGCTGGCGACGTACAAATTAAAATACAGTATCTGCTTGCGGTGATTGATGTTTTTTCCAAAAAGGCCTACGCGTGTGCGTTAAGAGACAAGACTGGGGTGGCAGTGGGTGTGCGTTTGTATGTATGTATGTGTCATGCCCTGCTCGTCGGCTCCTCATGTGTGCCACGCCCCCTGAATTCCCACGTGTGCTTCCCTGATCGTTTCCAGCGTTGTCTGATTTCTTTGCTTAGTCTCGTTGTATTTAAGTCCTGGTCTGACCTGTTCCCTTTGTCTGTCATTGTGGATTCGGCGTGGGTGAATGTTTCCTGGTCCTGTCGTCCCAAATAAACCCCCGTTAGCCCTGAATACCGCCTGTTTTCAAGCAGAAACTGCAGTGTTAAAGGGTCCAACAATATCAAGGCCAAGTTTCTTCCATGGTCCATCAGGCAGCGGGACTGGTTGCAAAGGAGCAGGGTGAATAGAAGCTGTTTTATCATTAACCTGGCAGAGTATACATGAAGCAATGCAAGACTGAACTTGTGAGTCCATCTTTGGCCACCAGTAGAGGTCGCGCAGACGTTGCTTTGTGCGGACGATTCCTTGATGACTCTCATGTGCAAGCATGATCAGTGCGTGTCGTAAGGAGAGTGGCACGATGAGTCTTGAGCCTCTGAGGATGTAGTTATCCTTGACGGAGAGCTCATCTCTGATCTTATAGTATAGGGCTAGTACACCACTTACTGATTTAACCGATGGAGGCCAACCACTTTCAAGTTGTGAGCGCAGGGCTGACAGTTCAGGACAAGAAGAACAAGCAGAGTTGAAGTCAGCCACTGGAAGGGAGCTTAGGACAGCAGAAATATGTGCCACCATCTCGGGTTCTGAATCTGAAATAGAGTCAGGAGGCGCAGGCAGGGGAAGGCGCGAGAGACAATCAGCCGTATAGTTCTGGGAGCCTGGTCGATAGACAACATCATAGTCAAAACATAGCAGGCGTGCAGACCAGCGGGCAACCCGCATACCAGCCCGACCGATTCCCTTTGTGCTGAGCAGTGTTGTCAATGCCTGGTGATCTGTGCGGAGAGTAAAACGACGTCCCCACAGGTATGTTCTCCATTTTTCTGTAGCCCACACACAAGCAAGTGCTTCTTTTTCAACAGTCGAGTATTTCCTCTCCGTTTCAGTCAGTGTGCGGGAAGCGAAAGCCACAGGCTTCTCTGTGCCATCAGGTTGTACTTGTGCAAAGACAGCTCCAAGTCCATAGTCACTTGCATCTGTGGAAATTACCGGTCGTAGAGAAGGGTTAAAAAGAGCAAGCGCAGGACTGTCCACAAGAAGTTGCTTAACTTCCTCAAAGCTGCTTTGTGCTGCAGGAGACCATGTAAATGTGTCTTTTTCACTGACACAGGCACGCATAGGAGCCACAACCGTCGCAAAGTTAGGCAGAAACTTTGAATACCAGGACACTAGGCCCAGAAACGATCTCAGGGCAACAGCGTCAGATGGAGGAGGGGCTTTCAGGACAGCATTAATGTGTTCTTGGTCAGGAAGAATGCCATCTACAGTAATGACATGACCTAGGAAGCGTAGGGAGGTTTTCCTGAAGTGACATTTGTTCTCATTGAGAACCAATCCAGCCTCCTTCAGCTTTTGGAGGACAGCGTTGAGGTTCTGGTCATGGTCATTGCCATAGACAATAAGGTCATCCAAATAATTTTGAACACCTGGAAGACCGTTGAGAATGTCAGCCATCATTTTCTGGAAGGCTGAGGGGGCTGATGTGAGGCCATAAGGAATTCTGCAGAATCGGAACAGACCATCATGTGTGATGAATGCTGTAAGGTCTCTGCTATCTTCATGAAGAGGCAACTGGTAGTATGCATTAGCCAGATCGATTGTAGAAAACAGCTTTGCACCTTGTAAATTTGCAAGCAGTTCATCCACATGAGGTAGAGGGTAGCAATCTGTGACCACAGCCTTGTTTGGTTCACGGAGATCTGTGCACATTCGTATTCCACCAGTTTTCCGTCCTGTAACTACAATAGGCGAAACCCAAGGTGATGCATCAATTTTCTCAATCACACCAGCTTTCAGCAAGCGGTCAAGTTCAGCTGAGACAGAAGCTCTTACAGCAAAAGGCAGGCGTCGTAATTTCTGGCGTACTGGCGTACAGTGGGGTCAATTTTCACCTTATGCACAAAGTTTTGTGCACAACCAATGTCTGGAGTAGTAGGGATGCAGGAAGCGGTTGAAACAGTCACACAGCTAACAGCACTAGCAGTAGGGATACAGGGAGCAGATGCAGAGTTTGTGGTAAACACGGGAGGGAGGGTAGTGTTACCTTCAATGCAGATGCTTAAGGCTTTCATGAGATCTCTTCCTAAAAGAGAAGTGCCCTTCTTCACCACGTAAAATGTAACTGGGGCAGTGAGAACTCCTCTACTCACTTTGACTTGTAGGCAACCAAGCACAGGAATTCTCTTCCTTGTGTAAGTCACTAGCTGACTAACAGGTGGAAGTAGTGGTGTGTCATTGAAATACTGAACATAGATGTGGTGTGGCAAAATAGATACTCCTGATCCTGTGTCAACAACCATTTCATGCTCTTTGGTAAGAGAAGCAGGAGTACTGATATTGATTTTGCATGTAAGTGTATGTGGTGCATGGCAAGTGTTGTTTAAGTATAGCACAGTCAGTTTAGGTAGCTGAATCTCACGTACATCACTTGTCTTGGATGAGCGACAAACACGAGAAAAATGTCCAACTTTATGGCAAGACTTGCAAGTTGCTTTGGCTGCAGGACACTGAGAAGAATTAGCCAGATGTGTGTTAGAACCACACCTGAAACAGCTGCGGGAAGATGTAGTGGAGGCATTGAATGGCTTATTAGGATGAATGTGCTGTGTGTATTTCTTTTTAGTGAATTGTGAACGAGGTTGTACAGCTTGCACTGAGACACTGTCCTTTCCTGCTATTGTTTTTGCTTGTTGAACAGCAGATTCTACTTGTGATGCGAGTGTTAAGGTTTTGTCCAGTGTCAGATCCGATTCGAGCAGGAGCCTCTCTCTTATGTTTGAGTTATTCACATGTTCAATCAGCTGATCACGGATCATCTCATCGGTTTTATCATCAAATCCACATTTTGAAGCGAGATCACGCAATACGGCCGCATACTGTATAATAGTCTCGTGAGGTGCTTGTTTTCGCTGTCTGAGGGTATGTCGTTCCACAACAACGTTTACTTTAGGTGTATAATGTTTCTCTAAAGCAGTGACAGCAGAGTCAAAGGAGTCACCTGTATCTGGTAGCGAGTAGAAAGTCCGTTGTCCCTCGGCTCCGAGACAGTGGAGTAGCGTAGCTCTCCTGCGCGCTTCAGGCCAAGCATTTCCCGTTGCATTAATTACCAGTAGGTAGTTCTTGAAAATCCGCATCCACATGTCGAAAGGTATCGGGGGCTCTCCCGGGCACGGCAAAAACATCGGAGGTGCAGGCACGTTTCCAGCCATGGTGAGTCAGCAAAAAAAAGAAGAGGTGAAAACACAAAACTCGTCGCCAGAAATGTAGTGTAGCACTCGAATAACCAGGCCAGAGAATATACAAATGCTGTTAAACGAAATGCTATTTACTTAACAAGCATTACATCAAAAACATCAAGGTAGCACAGCAGTACGGATGTTCGTATTCGTCTCACTCTACTCATCACACTTCTTCCTTTCTCGTCTCTACAGTGTCTGCCTTTCGACACTGCCACCTAGTGTTCTAAGGTTGTAATAAGTCAGTGAACACAACAGCTAGGTTTGCTAAAGCTAAACTTTAGCGGTGCGCCCTTATCCAACCTCCAACCTTGGATAAGGTGAGATGCTTTTATTGTCACTGTGAAAATACAATGAGATGTAATTTGGAGCAAGCCTGTAGACGCCATAGTAAGCATAAAACTACAGACTAACACTTACAGAGTATAAATACAGATAAAATACATATAAAAGCTAAAGATACATAGACCAAAAATAAAAAAGAATAAAAATAAAGAAAAAATTCTGGTGCTAGAAGCAAAGAAACCAGTAGCACATTGTCAGATATTACACAACAAAAGCGTAGCATTGAAAAGCTCCAGGCCGCTGTGCCTGCATGCATTGCCATTTTGGTTTTTGACTCTGTTTACGTTGGAGTGGATGAGTCAGATGGCTGAAGATAGATTACATCACTGCCATCTAGCGGTCAGGGGTATAAATGCCAACAGAAAATGAAAAAGTCTGACAAATTTTTGAGCTGATTAGCTGTGAATTTTGTAAAACAGCAGAGGCGGTTGGCTGGAGATGCACTAATGATCGGCTTGCAGGTAGTAGAACAATGACCAGCTGAGTCTTTCCTCAGTGTTTCTACTTTAAATAGCAAAGGGTATCATAACACACTTTAGAGTACTTGGTGCTTCACTCATTCTTCTATCTTGGTGCCATGTTTCACCATCTCTATCAGTGTCATCAGCATCAGTGAAAAGGTGTCTGGGATGCTGACCTTAGAAGCAGAATTTCAAAGAAGAGCTGAGGAAAGGGGGGCAAAACACCTCCCTTTGAAAACCTCTGAACACTGGGGATAAGAGCCTTAATGAAGGAAAGATCAGCAATTTGCTGTGAAGCACTTAAACTTGGCATAAGAAAAGAGAGACAACATAGCAGAGAATGGTTTCAATCCATCGACCTCTGGGTTATGGGCCCAGCACACTTCCTCTGCGCCACTCTGCTGCACAGTCGGGGCTGGGTGAGTGTTTTCTTAGTGTGTCCACTAGCAAATTAATGAGTAAAATTAAGGGGCTCTGGACACACATAATGGTACTTAGTGCTTCTTTTCAGAGACCCCTAGGTTATAAAGCCCCTGTGAGGTGCAGCATGAGCCTTCCTCAAGCGATGCCTGATTTAACCATGACAAGCAGGTAAAAGCTGTTGGCCATAGACAAAGTGAGACCCAGCAGAGGACATGGCCGTTCTAAGCCTCAGACCTGGTATGGTGATGAAGCTTCCTGTTACACTTTCTACTGCCTTGGTTCATCGCAACAATCAATATGATAAAGAGAAGGAGTCATCCTAGATGGGACCCAAACCCACCCCTCCACTTTGGGATCCCCAGTACATAATGGGGGGGGGGGGGGGCATAATGAATTCTGAAGGTCCCCGTAGCCCTGGGAAGATGCCCAGTACGGAAATGACAGATGCTAAAATAAATGCTAAAAACTCAAATGGCCTAATTGTCAGTGTTTGTTATAGACACCTAATGTAGCTGCAGAGGAAAGCAGAATGTTGTATGACGACATCAGGATTATGAGTAATAAAAATGATGTGGTGGTTATGGGTGATTTTAATTTACCAGGGATACAGTGGGACACAGTCTCTGGCTCTTCTGTAAATGAACTGGAGATGGTGGAAGTGGTACAGGATTGTTTTTTTACTCAGTTTAATACCCCTACCAGGGGAGAAGCCATTCTTGATCTTCTTTTTTCTAATAACCAGGATAGGATTGAAAAATTAGAGGTTTTAGAACCACTGGACAGTAGTGATCATAACATGGTTAAATTTCAGGCTAATTTTCGTGTCAGAAGAGTAAAATCCAAAAGAAAAAAATATATTGTGAGGAAGGCAAACTTTAATGGTATGAGACTGAAACTAGAAACTGTGAACAAGTTAAATAGCAAAACGGTTGAAGAGGCATGGGAATTTTTTAAAAGGACAAGAGGACTTCATACCTGTTACCAGCAGAACTAAATCTAGGAAACTACAACCAAGGTGGTTTACTAAGGAAATTAAGAATAAAGTCCGGGGGAGAAGGGCTCTCTTCCACAAATGGAAGATAACTAATGATTTCAAAATAAGGCAGGAGTCTACAGGTTGAGTTAAAAAATGAATGACAAGTATGACATTAAAAGTTTCTTCCAATGTTTTATCTCCAAAAAAGCTCTAAAAGCTGAAATCACTAATCTACAGGATAGTAAGGGCTTTATAATTGAAAATGAAATTAATATAGTAAATGAATTTAATGATTATTGTACATGGGTGTTCACAGTAGAGAACACAAATAACTCACCACCATGTAGATTCATTGAATTATTAGATTTCCAGAAGTCCTTAAGGTCAAAGCTACAGGGTTTTTACAAACTGTATCAGCCTGGATCAAAAACTGGTTTACAGACAGGACTGTTGCCTCATACCTTTCAGAGCTGGGGGTTGGAATCCCACCTCCACTCTTTGAGAGTTTCCATGTTCTCCCAGTGTTGTGTGGCCTTCCTCCAAAAACATGCCCTTAGGTGGTCTGGTGCCTTTAAATTCTCTGCAGTGCGAGGTTCTAGTGTAAGTGCATGTTTTGTGCCCTGCGATGGGCTGACATCCCGTCCAGGGTGTACCCCCCCAGCCTGGTGCCCTGTGCTGTCCTGGATAGACTCCAGGCCCCCCTGTGATAATTGGCTGGAAGTTAATAAAACTTCATTATTGTAACCCTGTGTTGGGCAAATACAGCATTATAACTAATTAAACTAGTTTACTGGTGAAACTCCGTTTATGTACATCTCTGAATGGCTGGGAAGGTTTGACAGCATGTATTTGGTTATTGGTTTAGCTTGTGTGTGAACGTGTGCGACCTGTGATTAGCGCGTGTGTGTGTGTGTGTGTGTGTGTGTGTGTGTGTGTTTGGTCGTGATCATGTGTGTGTCCCTGCAGGCTGCTAAGCAGGAGCTGGAGCGTCAGAGGAAGATGGAGTGGGAGCGGAGGAGGCGACAGGAGCTGCTGAATCAGAGGAACCAAGAACAAGAGGACATCATCAAGCTTAAGGCCAAGAAGAGGAGCTTGGAGCTGGAGCTGGAGGCTGTGGTGAGGACCAGGCCGTCCTGCACCTGTTTGCCCCGACCGACTGCATTCCCCTTCAGGAACGAGGAACAGCCAGCTGTTGAAATCGCACTATCAGAGACGCACGTTTTCCTTTCAGATGTCAATGGTACACATGCTTGTGTCCACAGCGACAATATTCCCGCCCTCAGGACTCATAAGACCACTGTTTAATTTCAGAGAGACAAGCACAAGCAGATCTCTGACCGACTCAGGGACGTCCAGAGCAAGAGGAGCATCCAGAAGGGAGAGCTGGAACTGATCAGTCAGAAGCAGGACAGCTGCCTGCTGGAGGTCAACGCCCTGCAGCGGCAGCTTGAGGTCTGCGGCCTTCCTCCGCTGCCGTCCAAGATCCCAGCAGCTATGGGACGAGCACCAGCTGCAACACTGATAAATAGATTCAACACGGTTCTTTTTCCATGTGATCTGGCGTTATGTCTGCTGTGCGTTATACAACAGCTGTGCCACTCCTGTCTGATTAGCAGTCTTCAGATTTTGGCAACCAAGGGAGAGACTGTTCTTCACACCTTTCCTGGAGAATGTGCAGTTTTTTTGGGGGGGAATTTACTATAAAAGCAATAGATAGATAGGGTGAAGTTTCCAGGGAGGGTTTATTTCAGGATTCTCCAGCTTTCTGAGGGAGTTTGGCCTGTTTTTGTGCAGGAGGGGCAGAGGAAACATTCTCAGCTGATTGTGGAGCAGCAGAGATGCAAGGAGATCCTATGCAACATGGGGCTGAACAGTAGGTCTGGTGAGTCTGATCTCCCTGCTTCTCCCTGCGTTACCTGGCGCCCCCCCCCCCTGCAGTCATTCTTGAAGTACTTAAATGTCATGGTGGCACATGGGTGGTACATGCTTCTTGTGCTTCTAAAATGTAGGTGTACACTACCAGACAAAAGTTTGGATGCACCCACTTGTAATACATCTTTTGTATTTTAGCTACATTATTCACCTTAGAGTAAAAGGCTTGGAGGCAGTCGACAGTTTTGCTTCGATGACAGCAATGCAGAATCTTGGCGTTCTTTCAGCCAGCTTTCAGATGTAACCCCCCCTGGAAGGCTTTTCCAGCAGTACAGGAGTTTCCAGAAGTTCTGGGCACAAGTCGGCTACCAACTCATCTCGGCTCTGTAGGGTTTGGGTGGAGTGGGGGATTGTGGGGGCCAGGTTATCTGTCACAGCCCTCCCTCTCACATGTCAACAAGAAAATACTTACCATATAACCTCGAGGTGCACTTAGGGTTGTTAATGTAAGGGCCCCCTGCTGATACAGCGCGTTGCTGCACCCTCCACACGAACCACCTCAGGGATGAGAACCTGAGTGTAGTCGTGCAGCGGGTGACACCTCAGCATCACACTAGTCCGAATGGAATGGAACAGTGTACATTTTTTTCCGGTGGCTGGAGTGCCAACCCTGCCACCAACCCCCTTGCAGTTTTCCCTGCAAGTTGGAGGACTTCCTTGCAGGGCTTAGATGTAGATTGTCAGTCCCAGGATGAAGCAATTGCAGGTGAAGGGTCTTGCTTAGAGGTAGTGTTTCTGTATACAGGTCCGACACTTTCCTCCGTAAAGAGGGGCGTGACTGAGAAGGACATCGTCTGTCGGAAACTCAAGGAGCAGCTGGATGTGCTGGAGAAGGATACCGTGGCAAAACTGTCGGAGATGGACCAGTACAACGTGGACATCAAGGTGAGGAGGCATTACTGGTGGTAGAAAGGCATCAATGTTGTGGCTTGCCTCTAGTTAGCCCAGTGTGCTGTACAGGGGCCAGTAGCATTTGTAAATAGAATAAAGTGGAGAAGTGAAGCCTCAAAATTGGCAGGAGGTGGGACTTTCTAAATTTAAATATATCAATCGTGTGAAAAATATGTTTACCAAAATGCAGATGGTGAGATGTTGTAAGGCTTTGAAAAAGATTGTGCATGACAAATAAAAAACACAAAGACAAAATATCACGTTTGAGTGTTTTAATTAAGTACAAAAGCATTTTAAAATACAAGCCAGTCGGGTCTTAAGAATTTCCGTGGGGTTCGCGGTGACCGACCATCTCGGGGTGTCCCGTCACGCCGCTCCTCGGTGCGGGGCTTGTTCTTGATCGACTCTATGAGACGTCCGACATCTTGGTTAGGTATGAGGGTGCAAGGCATGTTGAGTCTAGCCAGGCCTTGTAGAAATTCTCCCCACCCCACAGGCCTTTTCCCCTCGTTCACGTTATGCGGGTTGGTAATGTTTTTAAGCAAATCGAGCATGTGGGATCCAGTGGTAGTTGTACCATTGAAAACACACTCCCCGCGCGGATTCCACGCAGTGACGGCAGAGTTTTCATGCATTTTACCCATTATATATTCAGCCTTTTTCTTGTTACGCGAAGCAACATTTTTAATGACTTCGTCCATAATGGAATCCCCAGTAACGGTGGCACGTGCCGCCACAGCATTATCTATCATGGACTCTTCAGGAGGAAGTGTTAAAGATAAGGGCTCATTATCACCTTGCCTGGCCAAAGTCAAATATCTCTGTAGCACCTCTGTGTACAAGCGGACCTTTTCGTGGTCAGCAACATCCGTTCTTGATAAAATGTTGCGTATTGCAATGTCCAATTCGCTTTCGGCAGTCTGTCTTATCGTGTCTTTAGGAGATGTGGCATTATGCAGTTTTTCAAGCTGTGCCTTAGGGACCAGATACATTTTCCTAGCGTGTTCCATTTACTTAGCTCCGTTGAAAAAGACTGGTGAGAAACGGTATGGCGACACTTAGCAGGGGTAGAATGAATCCCCCACCGGTCTGTATAATAGCCTTCTTTTTTTTAAACGATGCCCGTTTGTTTGCCAATAGTTTAATGCCGCTCTTTTGCTTTTTTAGTTGTACAATCTGGGCTTTGGTTAACGGGATCTTGCCGCACAGCACGTTCAAAGCTATTTCACAAAGAGTGTTCAGCAAACCCGGAGATGCCGTCTTTAAAATTTTCTTTCTCTGTCTGGCGTTACTGTCAAATAAAGCTTTCAGGTCACTCCAATTTCTTTTTATACGCTCCGACATTATTATTTTTTCTTGAGCACGTAAGCAGCCGGCCACTCGGGTGGAAGCATTCCTGTTCTGAGCCTACAGTCATCGGGTGTCACGGCTTTTAAATCCACCAACAGATATCCGTAAGGGACTTTTGTAGCGTCTTCGAAAGCTTCGAGAAAAAAATTTGAATGCCGCGGGTACATCTGCCTTGCCAATACACTCGTCTGTAATTTTTCTCGGGGGTTTTTAAATAATACAATATAATTAGCGTTGAGATTGATGGTCCGGCTCTTCTTACCTTGGAAGCAAAGATTCTGCACCAGATATATGATGCTTAGATTTCTGTGATGCGTGTACTTGGTAAAAGCTTTTTCCACCTCGCCGTTATCGCTGGCTTTTTCCATAAGGTCGTCAATGATGATCAAATTAATTTTATTTGATGGTAAAAGTTCGTCGTCACACAGAGACTCTGGGATTCCTTCCACAAATTTTATATTTTTTATTTTGCACAACAAATCATCATACAATGGTTGCCAGCAAGAATAGCACCATACGACGTTTTCAGGCACTCTGGACAATGTACAATCCACATTCTCAAGCAGTCTTTTAATGAAATAAGACTTGCCACAGTTGCTCGGTCCCGATATAATGCACGAGAATGGGTGCTGAAGTCTATTGTCGAACCCGTCACTTATATAGTGATATAGTGAATAGTCAGGCAGTAGCTGCCGCTTGGTGTACACAACCATGAAACACTTGTTGACTGTCTTAGTTTTCAAAAGGAAACCCCTTTTATCCCTCAAGATTTGCTGCGTAGATGTCGAGGGGGGTCACGTGGGTTATTCACAAAATCGTGAACTAACTCTGTGAGGGATGCGATGTTGACAACTTTCGAATTGGTGTTGTGCAGCGTTATTCCCTTAACTTTCAAGTTTGTTTTACTTTTTGCGGTTCTGTACCCATAAGTTTTGGGACCCCCTGAAACAAATTCCACAATGTGGTCAT